>NW_007578583.1:80562-96110 GCF_000690725.1 Stegastes partitus
CGGGCGTTCTCTGCAGCTCTGTACCGTTTAGGGAGCTGGACTCTGAAGAACTTGAGAGCCCCTTCAAAGTCTGCCTGCAAGAGGTCCTCTTTGGAGAGGAGAGGAGAGGAGAGGTGGTGGAGACAAACAGGAGATGGTCATTAAGAGTTAGACGAGCAGGACACAAACTTCACAGTGAGGCTTCTATATGCAGGAGGACTGAGTGCGGGGCTGTCGACTGGACAGCCTGACTGATGCTACGTTGAGCCCTTATTGATTTTGTTTAGGTTAATCACATTTAAGAAGATCAAGGACGGCGTGACCTGTGAAAAGAAAATCACAACATATTTCCTCCAATAACAAACAGCAAAGAGGGAAGTTAAATTATACAAAGGTGAATACAGTTAAAGATTCATAAGGTCAGAGTTACACTGGAGTGTTTTAACTCACTATTTCACTTTTGCATTAGATTCAGCACTGCAAAGAAAACATGATAATTTATTAAAATTCTATGACTTATCCTGTTTACCAGCCTAAGTCACTTCACACTGCATGATACTGAAGGATAAAACTGACTAAGTACCTCACAATGTCTACCTATTTAACGAACTTTCATCGAGGTTCTTGGATCCAGTTTCTTTTGTAGACGTCTCTTGTATGAGCCACAAAGGGTTTTGAAAATGCTTTACTTGTCACTTGGAGGACGTAAAGCTTTATTTCATTTTCAACTAATTGTACTAAATGAATGCAGAGAGGAATGTTTTTGAAAAGAGTTTAGTCACTAAAAGAACACCAATAACCCCATCTGGTGGTGAAAAGACGCACAGACACCTGAATCTCTCCTGAGTTATGTGTTCAGAGAGAGCGTGACCAAATATTACGGTCAGTACAACATTTGTTCTGTCAGCTTTAACGATGTTGACGTTTACATTCCAGATGAATTGAGTTTCTTCTTCTGAAGGAGTTCACCATCGTAATTTTCAGGTCAGATTTAGAGCCTATATCAAGTCTTCTCTTGTAAATAAAACAGAAGGCACATCTACACGGGGTCAAAGGTCAAGCCATCATCACAACAGACACGACAACAAACTTTTATGAGACATGTTTCTTGGCTTTTTCATCTCCTTTGTCCTCAGGAGTAGCTCTCTCATTATGAACACAAGTTAACACCACTGCATGCTGTGTCCCTGTCCCCCTCTCTCACCGCCAGCAGCCGGGGCACGAAGAGCCGGTGTCCCATCCCAAGGAGACCCATTACCCTGCAGAAAGAGTCCGCCGAGGCTTGACTGCCGTGGGCTCCCTCTTCTGCCTTTCCCTCTCCATCCTCCACCGCCCTGCGCACTGCTGGAAGGGGCAGATGGGGGGCCAGGGTTGGTACCGGGGGAGGAGAGGGCGGAGGGGAGTGTGGAGGAGATGGTGGCGGGGTGGGACAGGGCGAGGGAGAGGGGCGGTCCCGCTCCGGGGCCAGGGTGGCAGGTGACTCCAGCGTGTCGTCTGAATGTCCCCGTGAGTTTTTTCAGTTGTTGGAGGG
This sequence comes from Stegastes partitus, assembly GCF_000690725.1. Classification (NCBI taxonomy): domain Eukaryota; kingdom Metazoa; phylum Chordata; class Actinopteri; family Pomacentridae; genus Stegastes; species Stegastes partitus. The sequence goes on from NW_007578583.1 coordinate 82,073, forward strand.
CAGCTGGACGAGGGGCGCTTGGAGCAGACAAAGCAGTCGACTTCAGCGCGCTGACAATAGTTCTGAGGTCAGTGTCCTGGTGAGCGAGGTGACGAACCTTCAGGGAGAGGAGCTGATGCCGTCACAGCGTCACAACAGACTGATGTTCAGGACACCGGCTCGGAAAGACGCAAAGAGAAGCTCACAGGAACACATAGCAACTCAGCAGACACAGCCTTGGCATTCAAGGCATGTGACATTGGGATGGGTCCAGTTCATTTGGGCACCACAGAATTTCGACAAGTGGACAAGACGTTGGTGGAGGCCACTCAGCTTGTACCACTGTCAGAGCCCACTACCGGCCCCCAGGCGCGACAAAATCACAGTCAGAAAACGATGTATCGACGCTGCTTTCGGCATAATGCTGAGTGTTCCAGCTACCTGCCGGACTCACTTTGAAATCCAGTCACACTACCTACCCTCATCTTCCTTTGGCAAACTCCCTCAACCAATTCCAATCCAGTATGCCGTTGCCTAGCAACAAAGCTGCTCAACACGTGGGCTGCTGCTCCGGCAAACAGCGGCGATGGATAAGTACTCCACCTTTTTTTTATTTCGCCTTCGTTGCTAGACTTCAAAGACCCTGAGAAAATCCGCTTCGGTGTGCACGGCGGAGTGGCCCTAAAGCTCAGGGCTCAGTGCGGTGAGACGACACATCAAAGCAGCTGATATGTTTTGTTCCATCATTTCAAATGAGAGGCCGTCCCCGGTATAAAGCTTCAAAATGGTTTCAAAAACAATACGGATCTGTCTCTGTGCTCTCCTGAGGCTGGGCAGGCGGTCCTGGCCAAATGGTAGAGGCAGACAAGATGTGGTCTGTTAGCAAAAGGAATCTGGCCTTCAGGAGATGATGCGCTGCGTGTTTGTGTTAGCTTATGGCTGAGTGGATGCTGAACTCGTTGAGTCACACGCAAACCAGCGATGCATAAAAACCAAGACGAGAGGAGGTAGTAAAATAGGAAAAGTGTATCACGACAGCCTCTGTGTGTCTTTGCTCTTCCTCTTCACTGATGTAACCCTCTGAGATAAACTCAAACCACATTAAGCAGTAAAAGCACAGTCCAGTCAGCAGCTCCACGACAGACTCCAGCGTCTGTCCCTCCAGCAGATTTCCATTAGCAGGAGCAGCCAGGCATCCGGTCTGTATCGGTCGGTAGATCTTTCAGACGAGAAGCCAGCTCCTTCAGATGGAAAGTCACTCCTGCCACTGAGCAGCAGCAGCAGCTAAATGGATGAGTGTTTGCAAGAGCGTGTGTTGTTGTACTGTCAGGAGTCCTGGCCCTCCGCTGGGGTGAGGCAAAGCAAATGAGCCAGTGCTGCCCATCCACCTCCTTTCTCTTTTCCACTCTCTCTCTGCCTCTCAAGCCTTTTTTGTGATGCTAACAGCTAGTGGCTAGACGCTAACAGGGGCGGCTCCGTTGCAGAGGTCTGGGTGGTGGACAGAGGTAGCGTGTTGGAGAAATACATATCCAGCCAGCAGAGATGAGGAGAAGGCAGAGGTAGAGGAGCAGGAGGTAAAGAAGGCAGGAGAATGAGGAGCTGAGGCAGAGAGGAAGATCCAAGCAGGCATCCAAAGGAAGGTAAAGATGAAGAGAAAAAGAAAATTGAAATAAAAAAAAACAAAACAAAAGCTTTTTCTCCTTCAGGTCCAGATTTGCTAACGTTCTAGCTTATGCTCCTGTTGTGATGTGAACGGCGACTGCTAAGCTGGAGGGAGGGCGGGAGGGAGGGAAGGGAGGAGGCGAACACAGATGGAGGGAGGGGTGATGAGAGCGGAGAGGAGTGCAGGAGGGACGGAGGAGGGAGGAGGGAGCCTCAGGGGAGAATGCCGTCATGCCCGGCCAATCGGAAGCAGGCAGTGGAAGCCCCCTTCCACACTCCTCCCTCCTCACATCCTCGTTTGTTCTCCATTTCCGACCATCGCGTCCACCGCATCTTTGTCTCTCCGACGCACAGAATGCATTACAGGAGGGCTTTTTAAAACCAACTGATTCAGTTAGAGAGAAGAGCCTGACTGTAGCTGCATTAGCATGTAGAAGCACTCTGACTTGTTCTATCATTATTATTGTTAGTGTTACTGTCCATCTGTCGACCAGGGATGTGAGCCCACTGTAGGCTGCGATGTGCTACCGTTGTACGCTTCATGTTAAATGGGCTGATTAGGAAAACAAACAAACAAACAAACAAACAAACAAACAAACAAACAAGAAAAATTAAGCTCATGTCTCCTAATTTTCATACAAACTATTTTCCTTCAGCATCTGTGAACACACACAATGTGAGAAACTTGAGGGCTGGTAATCTTTTTAACAAACATGTTTCCTTGTCATTGCTGACCGCTACACATAAATATGCTATTTTCCCTCTAATAATTATTGGTAAAGATTAAATTAAACTGATCATTTGTTTTCTCTGATGGTTAAAAGTACCAATGTGTTTTATGTAATGAGAGAAAATGGCAGTAAACACCCTTTTAAATTGCTAATAGCATGATTACTACTATAATAAAAAAAAAAACGTGTTACATATCTGTGTGAAATAAACTCTGTTGTACCCGATTTCCACTACAGATACGTCTACAAGAGGTAAATCCTGCATGTCAAACGTAATCTGTAAAACCCAGAAACGGTCGTTTTAAACAATGAAAAATAAAATAAGCTAGATGCCCACTGAGTGTTTTCTTTCAGTAGCGAGACGTGGACTACATGTTGGGAAAAACAAGCCTGTTCTTCAAGTATTTCTGAAGTTTCAGCAAGACTTCCACAAAGACCGTCCCGTCACATTAACGTCCACATTAAACAGCCAGGCACAGACATGCAATATGACACAGCCGCTGCCAAAACTCATTGATCCATGTGACCACGAACAGATCTGATAACACAACAACTAGTAATTCTATACCATCCTGCCCTGACAGCAACAACATGCAATTAAACAAAAAGACATTAAAAATAAAGAAGCAAAATTCTGGAACTACAATTTAAAATCCAGACACCGGATGCATATTGGAACGCTTGCCCGGTGGAACATATTTAATTTTTTGCCGCTGACTTCTCTGTTGCTTCTCTGGTCAATATCCTCCTACAAGGCGTTGGTGGTGCCACAAGCTTTCCATTAATGATGCTGAACAGTATGAGATCGTGGAACCCCTTGAAATGTTTTAATATCCTTCTCCTACCTTGAGAGTTTCCACAACTTTTTCCTCAAGCTCTTTTGAAAGTCCTGTCTTAACCATAGTGGACTGCCAACAGTGGGATTCTCAACGAACCACAGGTTTTATTCTGAAGTCATCAAAAACAACTACAGTCAGAGACCAGCTGGCCTGCTGTGTTATCGGTTATATGTGAGAGTTTACAATAGTTACCTTGATCCAAACCAATTCTTGCAAAGGAAATATTGATAATTTTCCAGAAATTTTGAAAGTAATTTCCATTTAAGTGGCAAGGATGTGTAAATACAGCTGGAAAAGACAGATTTAGTGTATTTTGATCTCCAGGGTGCAATGTGACAAAGATTTTAGTCAGGGTATAATGAGGGGAGTTGCAGATTGAAAGCATTATTTAAATTCACCCGATCTATATAATTCTCACATGGTATACTCGTAGAATGTGGATGACTGAGTTAAAGCCACAGCTTGTGTAGGATTCTGGTCGGACTCTGGGCCTGGCAGCTGTTTGACATGAAGAGTCTTTCACCATTTGTCTGATTTGTCTTGTGAAGACAAACCAGCCTCCTCCCATCCAGATGTAGCTTTTGATTTAAGCACTAGGGGGCAACAAACATCAATAAAATAAAGTGGCTCTGACATCAGACCAAGAATTTAGCACACCTCACACGATGCCTTTTTTGCACAATCATGCCTCCCACAAACTTTGTTTTACACTTTGTGATAGCACTCTCACTAATACCAACAAAAATTAGCTTTTTCCTAAATCCTGATGGGTTTATCTTCAGTGCACAAACATGTATGTATCATCATCCAAACCATATATTGCTTCCTTTTTAATGAACAAAGTGGATCTAAAACTAAACAGGACTTGGGCAGGTTAAAAGGAAACTGGATGTTTGACGTGAGAGCTCATTTAAACAGATGGTTTCAGTTTATTGAAAGAATAAAGTGAGGACTAACCTTGAGCAGGGCCAGGGCTACATTAAAGATGATGTTCAGTCCCTGGAAAAAAAAAAAGAAAAAGGAGAATTACATACGGAAACAAATAGGAGCAAAACCATCACGTTCTTGTGTGTGTGCAGGTTTTTAAAAGCTTCAACACATCACTGCTCAGTGGAGAGAACTAGCATTTTAAACAGGAACTTCATTTTAGCACAATTTATAGTGTTACTTTCAAGCATGTTTGCAACTCCTGTTAAAACAGCTAAATGCCACTTAAAGCTCAAAAATCCTGTAAGTGTGAGTCCAAAGGAGGAGTCCAGCTTTCCTCATCTTCTCTGCTCTTTGGGGAAGTTTCGGTTTGTTTCCAAATTCTGAATTCAACCTTCTCTATGTGGAAATATTGTCCAACCAACATCCGTATTCACACCCAAACATACCCCGTGTCCTTTCATAGCAATCATAACATCATCTAACACAACGTCCAACCACACACCGTATCTGCAGTGAAATCAAAGGCATCTGATGTTTTCATGACTTTGTAGAAATGTTGAAACAAAAGAATCACACGGAGGGTGAAACAGAAAATACAGCTTTAGGAAAAAATGACTTCAGGGATGATATTTTTAGAGACAAGCATACATCTGACCTAAAAACAGTCACGTCAAGCATTCGTAATGTCATAACAACAATATCTTGTCTTACTGATGATAACATATTGATGTGAAAACGCTCACACGGCATCTTGAAGTTCAGCTACTGTGGAGTATAATTCACTGGCTTGGACAGTTTATTGCTTTATTGCCAAAGCCATTAACGTCAATCATTTTTTAAAAACTGCGACACAGATGAAGTTTATCAGAACAATAAACAAATAAAAAAGGGGTCGTAGCTGCAGCCAAAGAAATCCTCACTGAAGGCACACAGCTGAAAACGTCTTCACGGCACAACGCTGAGCTTCTGCAAAATCAAAAATAAAACTTCAAACCTCCTCTTGTTGGCGTTACTTTATGTATTATGCTCCCTTAATCACAGCTTATTGTCTGTTTATTGTGTGAACTAAGTCGCTGTGTTGAGCTGCTTTGTTTTCATTCAACGATGCATACGTGCACGAACAATGACGATGTGATTTTTCCTCCCGCCTTCATCGCTACCGTGCTTGTAATTTTGACACAGGAAGAAAGGAAATGTAAAGCTGATGCCAGCTCTGCATGGGAACACCCGTCTCCCTGGTCTCCGTGACAACCAGTTCACATGGCAACACAGAGCTAAAAATATCTGGACGGCTCTAAAAATAACGGGAGAAAGAGAAAAGAGGGGGAGCTCTGCCTCCACACACCTTTCTTTGTAGGCCTCAAGATGGTGCTACAGTGCTGAGGCAAGATCAAAGGTGTGTGTGAGAGACAGAAAGATAATCTCAAAGTGTGTGCTTTGTGGCAAGACGGATTCATGGGAGGATGAGAGGTGAGCGTACAGACAGGAGAGATACAGTATGAGGACACAAACTGGGAAGGTGATGAGGCAAGAAGCTGCAGGAGAAACGACAAGCGGCAGCTGAATATCAGATGGGAGGTAAATGGTGAGGAATCCAGCAAAAAGTACAACAAATGTGATATAATTCTGAAAAAAACTTGTGTTCACTTGACTGATAAATGTCACTACAGTAATGGAAGTCATCGGACCTAATCTGAAAATCTGTCAGACATAAAAGACACCTGAGACCCCAAAGTAATCAGAAAAAAGCCTTAATTCTGCTTCATAAAAGCAAAAAACAAAACTGTGAAAGGATCATCAAAGAAAACGTTTGAAAACACTTTATCAAGGAGTGACAGCAGCTGAGCATGAAGAGAGCGATTAATAAAAAGAACGAGAGTGCTGATAAAAAAAAAAATAGATAAAGGAACGAACAGGAAACAAGAAGGGATAGTTAGGGCGAAACATTACAACAGCAAACAAGTGAAGCTTCTGAAGAGAGCGAGCAATGACAGACAGGCGTACAAAGAGGAAGAAAAAAAATATTCAGAATATAAAAGACAGTGATGGAGACATTCACGGTTACACAGATACAAGACGGAGCAAATGAAGGAGAAGCGAATAGAGAGGAATAATTTAAAAAAAACAAACAGGAAATAAATTGTGATGTCAGTGGCAAGTGGAGAACAAGGAAACAGAAACAAAATGGCAGAAAGAGTAAACAAAAAAAAAGAGAGAGGGACGTGAAATGATGATGGAGCGAGCCAAGAAGAGGAGGGCAGCAGACAGACGGGGATGCAGGATATGAGAACTCCGGTCTAACAGGCAGATTCTCATCATGCGGCTCATTGGGTGAGAAAGACCTGGGAAACTTTTAATTGTTCTGCCCGGGGCCAATGGGAGGACAGAGGTGGGGGAAGGGAAGGAGGCAACGTGTGAGACAGAGAAGAAGGTGGAGGGGAGAGGAGACACAGGGCATTTGACTTTGGCATTTTTAACTTTTCAGAGTAAGACAAAGGTTTAGGATTAACAACTGAAACAACAGCAGTCTATCTTCTTTCTCTCTCACAAACATTAAAGTGACAGCAATGAGTCAAACTGAAACTAAGGACTAAGCAGATATTAAGTGTTTGTGCTTCAACATTAAGGTCAGGATCGGACACACGATTTTGCTGAGTCACCTGAGAAATGGCTTCTCTTGATCCTCCTGACAGAACACAAGCTGTTGTTCTGGGTATGTTTCCTCAGAACCAGAATCTTCTGCTCATGTTGGTTCGTGTTCCTCAGGGCTCTGGTCTCGGTCCCTTGACACTCTATGTTCCAAATACAATATTTTTTTTTCTGTGATAACACACCTGCATGTTTCACCTCCAGATCGGTGCCTCAGTCAGACGTTCCCCCTCATTACATATTTGGCTTCACCAGGTCTGTCTGGCAGCTAAACCTGCCACCTGATCCGCCTCACCAACAGGTGGTGTACAGCTGAAAGCTCTGCTCCTCTCTTCACCCGAGCTCATCAAATCATACAACCACAGATCAGATCATATCATCACAGAAGTAAACCTGCACTACAACCTGCTAGCAAAAACACTTAAGAAACACCTACTGGGGTTTATAATAGACAGCTGGACACCCACACTCTGGGGGTTTAGATCAAAACAAACCCCTCCAGGTTCATTCACTCTTTCACTATGAAAGGGTTGAAATTCCCCGGCAGACCGATGGATTCAAACTCCAGGTGGAGCAAAACAAAACAAAACAAAAAGTCTGATTGCAGTGACAAACAAGTAACGAAGAAAACAAAAGCAAAGTGTTCAAGCTGAAGAAGCTGTTAAACTGCAGCAACTAAAAACTGTTTGATTACAACCATGAGGTCAAACAGGCTCCTGGAACCTAACAGTGAAGTTAAAAACTTACATGTGCAGTCACTTTACCATCTACTAAACCCTGTACCACCGTACAGCCATCAGCGTTATCAGAGGAAGGCTGTAATTCTGTACAACTGGCTGCAAATAATCTGCAAAGTAAACAGCATGCAGTTAGACTATGCAACTAAGACTAGAAGTGGGACGACTACAGTAGCAGAATATCACTCCTGCACGTTCCATACAACAACAACGAGTAATTTACTGCGTTGATCAATGTTAGCGTCGGTAGGAAATTTACACCAGGCACTGGAGGGGTGCGTGCCAGGCTTCAGAATGCATTTTCAATTAGTTAAGAGGGTATACTCGAGCTAAAACGAGGTGTTAAGTTTCTTGGTATGCGACCAAGTGGACCACAGACACTCTCCTGTGCCCCGATCAAAAAGAAAAAAGGAGATCTACAGTACATGAATAGTAACGTCTTTATTCACAACAGTCAGATCCAAGGAAAAGTAACGGCACGAGGAAGTCACCACAAGAGGTGATGAAAAACTATTCTCACATTTATTGTTTATATATTATTCTAGTATTGTTGGTTTTACTCTCTCCCTTTCCAAGTCGGTGAAATGGCGGCAATGAAACGCTAAAATGATTTATCTGTTCTGTGTAAACGTAGAAACATGGCGGCACAACACGAGTGGGGGGGCTCTGTGGAAGAGAACCCACTTATATATATGTAAATATAAAGGGCTCGTTCTAAAATAGAGAGAACGCTATTTGTAGAAACAGGTGGTCATACAGTAAAGAAAATCCACAACGACTGAGAAATTCTCCTCCATCCTCAACACGCTGGTTCCTAAACAGAGTTCTTGTACAGTCGGTCTTTCATCACTTGACGGTGTCTCTACAGTACATCCTTCTGTTGCATATCATTAACTCCCTTCCTTTGTGCTTTCCCCTCTTTGTCCTCTCTCTCCCTGCACCTTCCTGCAGCTCTCTCTGCCGTCCATGTTTCTGATCTGTGGTTACTGGCCTCACCGACCTGTCCACTGTTTACAGTTTGACGTTTCTCTCCTCTTACCTAACCGGTGGATGAGACAGCCACCCAGAGTCTGCTTCTGTTGGAGGTTTCCTCCTGCAAAAAAAAGGATTTCTTCCTCCTCACTGTATGGAAGAAACCCTGCAGCCATGTGATCGCTCAAAGGGGAATTCTGGGGTCTCGCTCTTCCATGCTGGAAGATCTTGACCTTAAAGTGCTCTGGGATGATAAATGCTGTGATTTGCTGCATTAATAAAAGCAGAACAAATCATATAAGCTCCTCTTCCATTTCTGTTTTTTAGGGAAAAGACACTTTACATGAATCTTGTTTGAAGGTAAAAATGAATTATCAGTGGCTGGTATTGGGTCAAGTGGTCCTAAATACATTAAATCTTTGATGGTATCAACCCTAAAAGGCCTGAGCAGACAGAGATGCATTAACGCTGGTGGTATAGCGTTTTCTTAACCGCCCTATATTTGTGGTCACTGATAGCTAGTTCCTCGTTTCAGATCAGCCAACTCCCTCCAAACCTCTCTCTGTCCTTTCACATGTCCTTCCTCGTTTCATAATGGCTGCCATCCTCCCTTCCGTCTGCCACGCCTTCTCGTCTCACCTTATAACCTTCTTCCCTATCTCCTCTCCACTAATTTCATGTTTCCAGATGGTTGACCCTCCTTTTAGTGGACTCTGTACAATGTGGACTAAATCCGCTCTCCCGTCACAATCAGGATAATACAGCGTACCTCGCAGAGCAGCAGGTCGGTGATGTGGAAAACCATGCAGAGAGGGAACTTGGCAGTGAAGAGGGTGAGGAACCACTGGGAGGCATACATGTGGGCCTCCAGGTTCAGCTCCTGGAAGTGGGACCACAGGTCTGGAAGTTGTTCCTGCAGGAGCAGACAAAGGAAGAAGGAAAAATGAAACATCACTTTCAATTTTACATTTTTTTCTTCAATAAATCATGCTGTCTCTCCAGACTGAGATGATAAAGAGACTTCAAAACCAAAGACATGATTCAATACTACATCTTAGATGCCAAACATTTAGAGACACTGATTTCACATTACACACACTGAGCTTAAACCTCCAGTGAATATGAATGTTTTTAAAGTTTTCTCTTTCATATCATGCACCAGGTGTATAAGCACCACGACTCAGCATTGCAAAATTTACATTACTACATGTTGGAAAGTAAAAGAAAATTCTGGTCTTGTTTTCTTTCCTTCTTTTGTTCTCGTTCATCTGTTCCGATACGTGAGGAGGAAAACGTTGTTGTAGCTCTCAGGCATCAAAGAGAAAATGTGTCTCAGTGCCCACGGATGTACAGTGAATTAAGGATTTAATTAGCAGACTCTTACTTCACCACATCTGGATCAGATAGTGAGCTTCCACCTGTTTGTTAATAATTAGCCGTCAATGCCACCGTCCTTACGATGAGCACGTTTGGTCAATGCTAACTCAGCTGATCCTCATGCTTGTAAAATGACTGCGAGCAGAGCCGTGAAGGATTTGAGGGCCAAATTAAACTCTACTCAGCGTGTAGATTTAGGCTGTAATACCTGAGTGGGATGCTACTTTACAACAGCATCATGCCCAAAACACAGAAAGCCTACAGAGACTGTCAGCTCCACACAGACACACTTACCATTCATTCTTGTTGTAACCACATTTTGTGCCCGGAACGAGAAGTCAACAAGGCAACAACAGCACACATGTCAAAACCCACAGATGATGCAATCACTGGCAACACACTCACACATGAATATGATCAAACTTTGCCTTCATCGAAAAAGCAAATACATTTTGTAAGCCCTCTTGCACTCTCTGCTAGTCTCTTCTTTTCAGTGTGTCGGCTCGTTGGACCAGCCCTGCATTCAATTAGTAATTACATGAAACAGCTCAAAGGATATCAATTCTCAGGAAAGTAAAAACGTTGGAAAATCAAATCTCGTGCAAATTAATGGTCCTCGGGATAAGTCTGCGCAACACGGATAGCTGGATACGTGGAGTGAATTTCACGGTATTTAAACTTATGAGGCAGACAAAATGACTGGATAACATTTGTAATTTTTGAACTGTAATTGTCGTTCTCCCAGGCTCAATCACTTCAATACACGCCACTTAGTGGTGAGATGAATATTTTCTTCAGCTTTAGCCACAGGTGTCTAAAAAGAACATGTTATGAATTTGAAAAAAACAAAAAAAAACAAAGTGGAGAAACACTGATTAAAACAAATTATTAGCAACTTGTATGCAAATCCATACAGAGTCCACTGAGTGAGTGGAAGGAGCTATTTAACTACTATTCAGCTATTTGTGTTAACTTTACCAAATGCTGAGTGGGCATTAACTTCTCCCACTTCAATCACTAGTAAAGCAGAAGTTAAAGGCCCCATGTTGTGAACCCATTCAGCAAATTAAGACATAAGAATGTGTCGTTCGATTTCACCTCAACTGTTTAACTATTAATTGTAACCCGGTTCTAACTGAGCTGTTTCAGAGCTGTGGCTTTAAATGAGCTGTTGCTGTCCACACCCACTTCAGGAAGAAGACTCTCAACAGTTTAAAGGAATTCCGATGTAATTCTGGATGCATCGGGGTTGTTCTCAGGTGCACTGCCTCCCTCTCTGAATACTGTCATTCACGTCTCTGATTATTTTCTTCTTCATGGCAAAGGTAGCCGAGGCTCATGGCTACTGGAGTACTTTGAGCTGTCCACCGGGACAAAAAGACAACAAATCCCTATAAAGGGTGTCCATAATATAAATGAGTCTGATCCGGTCCATCCTCTCCATCAGGGTTGTGTTGCTTTTCATTACATTGTCGTACAGTTTGCTCTAAACATACAACTCAGCACCACTAACCTGCATCAGTCTCTCCAGCTGGTAGAATTTGCAGTGAAGATCTTCAAAGTTGTTCTTGTAGAGAGCTCTGAGCCCGTATTCAAACATGATTTTCACCAACACACTGAAGGCCTGCTCCTCGGGCATCTGAAACCAAACGGACGAAAACTTTTAGCCACTAAACAGCAAAAAACAGCAAACCGGGACGCTTTGGTAAGATCTCCACATGACATCAGGCGGTGAAGCAGTCTTTCTTTGTCCAGTACGGCTCAAGACCAGCTTCATTTGATCACGTTTTGGTAAACCACACTAATATACTGGCTCTAAATAAACCCTGAAGGAAAGAGGAAAAAGCTGCGAAGGACATAAAGTGACAAATTTTAAGGTACTTGCAAGAAATGTTTATGCTTTTATGTGCGAGCATTTTACTGTCTCAGTGTGTTTCAGAGTGTGTGTGTGTGTGTGTGTGTGTGTGTGTTGTGTGGATGGATGACGATAAGAGGTATGAGAGGAAGCTTAATACTGTGTTGGTGTGTGGGTATATGGGTTTGTTTCTCCTCTCTCTCTCTCTCACACACACACCGAGTCGTGGACGGTGAGGTGATATTTAATCAGAGTGACAGTATGTGTTTGGGGCTGAATGGGCTCCTGCAGGTAAACCTGAACCCCTATTAATATTCCTGACATCTCCTCTATAACCTCTCCCTCCTTCCTCTTCTTCCTCCTATAACCCGTCTGCCTCCTCCTCCTGTATAACCTCTCTTTCTTTTACTGCTGCTGTCCCCTTTATCTCTCCTCCTTTTCCACTTTACAGTCTCCTCCTTCATAACTTCCCCTCTCCTCTCCATTTCTTCGGGTCCGTCCAGTAAACTCGTAGCTCTTCTTCACGACTCTCCTACCTCACCCCACCTCCTCCTGACCTCTCTCCAGCTCTCCTCCTTTTCCACCGTCTCGCTCGTCTTTAACCTCTGCTGCCCTTGTTATTTGGACTTCAACCAAACTTTCGCCGCTCTCTCTCCTCCACTCGGGACTCCCGCCTCCATGTGTCCACTCCTCTGTCTCTCCTCCATCTGTCTTTTATTAAGTATCTTAAAATGAAATTTCAGGTGTGTTTTATGCAGACGAGCTGCAACACGCACAGAAAGACAAAACAAAGAATAGAAAAGAAGTAGATGTGAAGAAATATGTATACGAAGGGGGAGTAAAAAAGCAGTGTCTGCCGGTGACCTTGAAATGTGTGCGACAGTGACTGGCTCTCACTCCCTCCACTCATCCACATCATTTTGTTATAAACTGCTTTTTTATTCGAGCAGTCAGCAACTTTCTTTTCAGCCAAACACATTCTTTCTAGGTGCCTATTTGTCTAAAACTCCATTCAATGTGTAATATCGCCTTGGTTCTGCTTTATTATACCTAGAAGCTAATGAACATGTTTTTTTTCTTCTGTAGATGCAGTGAAGTCTAGGAGCGGGAGCATAATGCTGACATTTCTGTCTTTGTTTGCGTGTTAACCTTGATAACATGTTCTCAATGATGCTCTCAAACCATCCGCAGGAGCATCAAGGTAACATTCGAGCAGCTACAAAGAGCTTTTTTGAAAGCGAGGGAAAAGCACCAGAGGCACATTCTTCTGTAAATGCACAGCAGCTAAATGCAACAGTTCAATATGTATCTGTATGTGAATATGTATGTATGGGAATCTGGAGTCGACACTCTCTTTGTCATGTTGCTAAAATCATTCCTGAACAATGTTTGCAGTGCGGCGGGGAGCGTCATCCTGCTGACAGACGCCACTGCCGTCAGAGAATACTGACACCACGACGGTGTGTACGTGGTCTGCAGCAGTGCTTAGGTGGGTGGTGTGTTTCAAAGCAGCATCCACATGAGTGTCAGGACCCAAGGTTTCCCTGCACAACACTGGCCAGAGCATCACGTTTCCTGCTTTTGACGCATTAGCTTAAAGAACCGACTGCTCGCTTGCTGTCTAACGTAGACAGGTGCCGCTGCAGCAAGATAATCATCGATATTCACGTCACCAGTTTGGTTTTAATGCTGTGGCTGACTGGTGTATGTAAACGCATAGAAAATAAATGCAAATTAAAGCCGCAAGCGGCATTTGCTGGGTCCTCGCCCTACGCTTGTCGGCGTCGTGCACGTCGGGGTTTGGCGCAAACGTGCTCCAGGCGGGACTCCGATCCAGCGTGTCGACTTTGAGGCAGATCGGATCACTTGCGGCCCAAGGACACAACCACCATGACACGGATTACAGGGTGGAATCAAACCACCAACCTTCTGATCATTGACCGACCCGCCTGGGCCACAGCCGCCACGTAAAGCTTCTGGAAACTTCTCCTGTACTTCTCTACATGTTGAAACACTCTGTTGAAATATTCTAGGTGGCGCTGTGGAGCCAGTTTTCTATTGAGGTGTGTATTTCCCCCTAACTATAAAATTTTTCACCGGGTCTGATGTGTGTGCCAAATTTAGTGAGTTTTCGAGTACGTTTAGGACCTGAAACACACGTTTCTTTGTGACCAAGAAATAATGACGGAGCAGTTCCAATAGGGTCCTACGCACTGTAGTGCTCGGACACTAAAAACTGTGTCAAAGATGATGAACACTAACAATCACCAGAGATTGTGATTAAATTATATTGTAAAGTGTTGTGTT
>NW_007578583.1:96747-102304 GCF_000690725.1 Stegastes partitus
TTGGCTAGATGATAAGGTTACTCACATGCAGCAGGAGTACAGCAGCGAGGAACGACTGACCCTGACAATAACCGATTTCCTCATCGTAGACAGAGTAGGCCTGCAAGAGAGAAAGAAAAAGACATTCATCAGTTTGTTTGCAATGTGTAAACTGATAGCATAATGTAAAATCTTTCTCCATATTGTCCCTTCGCTTGTCAAAGCCTGGTACCTGCAACACCCACAGAGCAACCGGACCACCAACAGTCCAGTCAGAGCTGCTCGTGCTCTATGCTAGTAGCAGCTCATACAGCCTCAAGCAGAGATGGGCTCCACACCCGAAAATTTTTTTTGTTCCATTTTTGATGTTATCAGATTTCGTGCAGCTTTCTCAGAAGATGCAACTTTTATTAAAAATGTTGAAGTTCACCCTGGTGACGCAGAGGTTTCCCGTTATTACAGTACACGTAAATTAAACAAATGGAATTACATGAAATCTGCTATATATCAACAATGTTAGGGTGAACTGAAAGTGTTTTAACTGGTTTTGTAATTTTTCAACGTTAAACATGCAACCCACAATAAGACCACCAACCTAACAAACCGGCTGTCTTTTTCTTTTACATAAATTAACCCAGCAGCTGGTCTCACACGGTTCCACACATTCACACTTTGGAGTTGCACAGTTCAACCACGGCACAATGCAGCTCACCAGTTAATGAACAACTCCACTGGAGCAGCTCGAGGATTTAGTGCCGTCAACTTCAGCATTGCGTCAACCGCTGCTCTGACAGCCAGTCCGTTTCACCGCTGCATAAAGCACCACCGATGTAGCTGCAGTCACATTCGGTCTAATTTCGATTATTATAATACAAGCAGGGATATATGATAGTATTTAATGATGCCCGAGTTGTCTGTAGACCACATGGTTTGGTAACATGTTAATATGGTTTTCGCCAACATTTTAAAATTAGCAACAAGTTGCCTCGACACCGTTTGATCCTAAAAGCTTGGCACCTTGATCCTCCAGTCAGTCCTGTCGCTGTAACGTAAATGTTGTCAGAACATCAGCAGACGTTTCCTATGAGACAGTTTCCCTGCAGCATTCAGATTTTCCCTTTTTCCCCCCAGAGGAATTTGTCTGAAGACTGCCTCTCTGTCTTTGGTTTTCTCTTTGTCAGTGTTAGTCCCTCTCTCACTACGGCTCTTTATGAAGCGTCTGTTCTCTAAATGCTGAGCTAAGCCTCTGAATCTAATAACATAGCGCCGAAATTCCACCGTCGCTTTAAGAAACTGACTTTGTAAGGACAAGTGTAGCACACAGTGACAAGTATATTACTAAAACTTAGAAAACTGTGCTTGATATTTGCTTACGTTGCTGCGGTTAAAGCCTGTCTTTACATTCACCAAGTTTCAGAGATCCGGGGTTGCAATGTGATAAGTTCTGTATTTTATGCTGTCTATCATTTCTAACCAAATCTGCAACCTTGGGATTGGGTTATGCTCTAACTAGCTTGTGCAAGGTGTTGTTCAGACACATTGGAAATCAGTAGTGTTCACACCTGTCAAAAGAGAGGAGGACACATCCATCCATCCATCCATCCATCCATCCATCCATCCATCATCCACACACCTTAATCCTCTCTAGGGTCTTGGGGGGCTGGATTCTATCCCAGCTGACTCAGGGTGAAGGCAGGTTCACCTGGACAGGTAACCAGTCTATCACAGGGCTACACTTAGAGACAGACAACCAAGCACACTCACATTCACACCTACAGACAATTTACAATCACCAATTAACCTCAACATGTTTCTGGACTGTGGGAGGAAGCCGGAGAACCCACGCTGCACGGGGAGAACATGGAGACTCCACAGAGAAAGATCCCAGGTGTCCTCACCGGGACGCAAACCAGCGACCTTCTAGCTGCGAGGCAACAGTGCTAAACACCGAGCCACCTTGCAGCCCGAGGAGGACACAACATAGTTTAAATATGGATATAACAAAAATATACTTGTGCCGGGGATGAAATACAGAGAGCTGGAGAGGCAAATTCAAACCCTGGCTCCTTCCTCACCTCTGCCCAGCTTGTCATTTACGTCACAACGTGGGCGTGAAATGTGATGTGGACAAGGTGTGCGCTGAAGGGTTTCTGAGGCTGTTTGACTGACTGACAAGCCTGAACTCACGACCATGGCACAGATTATTACAACATGAAAATGTGCTTCACCGTGGAGAAAGAAGGCAAAAAAAAAACTCCCCACTCCTGTTAAAGCCTGATTAACCCGTATGGCATGCCACAACCTAAAAAACTTCTCCCTGCTGCATCAGTCGGTCTGTCCAGCATGAGAAACCCGGCTGGTTCAGCCGATAAAGTATGAGACTGATCTAGGAGAATAACCTCCAGATGACCATTCAGGAGAGGAGCTGTCTGGAAATGGACGGTAGCTGACACACCCCACCAATCATGCTAATGATCTAACAGACAGGCCTTTTTCACAGCGTAAACAAGGATACAAGGGTTACACCACACAGCTCTCCACGCTTTCCCTCCGCCTTCATCCTGGCAAGGCGCACAGGCTGAAAGACGTACGTTAACGTCGAACGGCATGAAGGAGTAATGCTGCTCATGTGGGGAGGCACCGGACAGACGGAGCAGTCCTACATTCATTCGAAGATAAAACACCTCGACTGATCTCTGCTTATGAGCCGCTGTGCAAAACCATCAGGCTGGTAACTCCAAACTCTTTAAAGGTGAGCAGCACCAGAACCGAACCAGGACTCCATTACCAGGCAGCCGCACTCCTGGTGGAGAGTGAGAGAGTGTGGAATTCAGAGACACTAAGGATTTTACTTTTACACCTTTAAATATGTGTTTTGTTCGGTTGTTATGCAGAAATGACGAAGCCGGTAATGGTTCAGTATCTTCCTCACAGATATTTCTGGCAGGAGGCTCGCTCGCTGACGGACACGTCGGCTGTAACAGCAGTCAAACCGCCCGTACATCGGGTTAAAAGATTGTCTCACTTTTTCCCCGTGTCTGAAAAATGAGTGTGGACGTCCAGAGCTCCACTTCTGATCTGTTCAGCTAATTTGGGGTTTGATGTGGAGGTAATGGAGAAGTCTTGTGGAGCTGTCTGGACTCTAATCTACAAGCTGACATGCTTGATGGAGTGTGGCATTCATACGTCCCCAACTCGGCTGGGAGAAGTGCATGCTGACAGATGGATGGGGGAGGTCCTGGTGGGTGAAATCTAAATTTGTTAGCCTGAGCAGATAATAGGCTCAGAGGGGTGGGTTATTGCAATCTATAGAGTGTGCCTAGTTTCTCACAACCAACAAGCACACAGATTTTTATATTCTTTTATGTGTAGTATGTAACTTTGGAAATGTTTTAGGTAGTTCAAATGTGTTATCATTCATTTAATATAATGTAAACAGCATGCACACCGTTGCACCTAAAATCCTAAAACACTGGCAGGCTGCATTGCTACAGGAGTGATAGTATGATGAGTTCTTTATTGGTGAAAATCTGGATATCGTAGGTTGATCCTGCTGCAGAGAGCAATGTGTAACGAGAACAAATCAGAGTAACCACACCTCAGTGCTGGTAAGTTTTAATGGGAGCGACAGGGTTTCGGATCATAACATGCAATCACTGTTTAATAGCAGATAGCTGAGTGGTTACAGCGCGAAGCACAAAAAGCCTCCGACTCAGCTCCTAGATGCCCTGATCATGGCCTGCACAGCCCCTTTTCCTCACATCTTGCTTTCTGAACTGTCACTGTCGGGAAAAAAAAAAAAGGCCTAAAATGCACCAAAAAGTATCTTTAAAATCACTAATGTTTCTGATTGAAGCAAAGAGGTGTGAGGACTGCTGACGTGAGCATCACTGAGCATCACTGAGCATCACTGAGCATCCTGGAACAAAACAATGGAAATCTGAAAACGTCACTCCAGAGAAGTGTTTCGGAGGATTTATTAAAGGGAATCTTAGAGCGGGAACTGTGGAGTTAAAGTTGAGGGGAAGACGGCAGATGAAATACTGTATAGTGCAGAAAATATCAGTGACTTTTGCAGTGTTTTCTTTGTTTTTTTCTAAAAATATTAGCATTTAATCTCAGTTCACACACTGTAATATACATAAAAAAGGAAGTACATATTCTTTCTTTTAATGCATTGTTGGAAGTTATTAGACAGATAGTAGATAAATGAAAGGAAATAGATGTAAAGAAAGAAATGAGATGACAGGCAGCAAATGCTCCTCGCCAGACGAAAACAGGAGATGCTGCAGTTGGATGACTTAACCCCTGGGAGTCCAGCTCATACTCTTTTTTTTATTTTTTTTTTTAAAACACTGAATAATATTATGATACAAATATGATAATAATAATATAACATTCCCACTGTGAAGACTTGGTAGCCTCTGCTCTATTTTCACGTCATTATCAGTTTTTGTGAGTCAGGACTCTTTGGGAGATTTTTTTTTCAGAAGGAAGCAGGGAAGCTTTTCATTCTATCAAACTCTGCTGACGAGAAATCTGCTCAGGATGGCGGTCACCAGGCTGTGGACCGCTATCCTGAATAATGTGTGCATGCAAACACTCAGTGATTACTGGGATACACAACATTAGCCTGGTTGATGAGGCATGTTGATGTGTTATCATGTTTGCTTTTTTTCCCCCCCTTTGTTTAAGTCCCGTCTCCATGGAAATACACAAGACATTCCCTTTATCCATTTATTCAAGAGTCACAGCTTTGCGAATCCCCAAACCAGCCAGTCCAACCACCCTGCTGTCAGCGTATCCTTGACTATCCTTGACAGTCAACCCCCCACAGCTCCACAGGGCCTTCTGACTGACCGACAGTAGATGTTTTGAGGTTATACATCCTCTCTGGAAGTGTGACTGAATGGAACATTAAGGGAGGGAAACAGATTATCACAGAGAAAGAGCACAAAGCTCAGGTGACCTTCCCTGGAGAACAAAGGTTAGAAAATAAAAGACTCCAGGCTTATTACTGAGTATTACATGAAGATGAATATAAACTTTGTCCTGAATCCTCTGTGCCTGTAACCCACTCATGCCTCAAGATCCAACCAACCTTATCAGCAGCAAATCTACATGGATTTGCATACAAATGAAGGCTGGCTCGCCACTGACCTAGTTGGGTCCAGACTGGATGCTAAACCTTTCTGACAGGTTCTCCCAGAGCACTGACCAACCATACTCTACGTTCACAGCTCTAGGAAAACACAAAAAGAAGAAGATCATTCTGAAACTGTCTTTAATTATAATGAACAGGCAAAACGCTCCAGTAAAATCCACATTTATGCTTCGTGTATAGACTTTTACTCTGTGGTCTGAGATATCAGTTCATTACAGAACTACCGAATAAACCTCTGAGCATCCAAGTCAAAATCATAACCCAGTCCCATAAAAACATAATTATACAAGAATTAGCTAATTAAATAAAATTAAACTAAACGTACCAATTTCTATCATATCTCTCTAATACATGGTGATGGCAGCGCGCATAGACGCAGTGGCGACTTCAGGAGACAACCAAAGTGAACGTTTT
>NW_007578583.1:103029-121813 GCF_000690725.1 Stegastes partitus
TAATGTCAACACAGGAGCAAATAAGTCGCATATTAACATACAGAAACTTTTCAGGACATCATATTTACCGCGCACTATTTTAATTGTGTCCTAATTGACGAGCACTGATGAGCTGCTCCTGAGCTCGGTCAACTGTCAATACCAGCATCACTTTCTGACTATTAGGTTTTTCTTTTTTAAATTCATCCCTTTCCGTTTGTTTGTCACAGAGCTGGTGGACAGATCAGTGCAAAGTCATCTGTGCTTAAAAACCGTCTTAGTTGAGTTTGCAGCTACAGTCAGGCACAAAAAAGAAAGACGACAATGACAGAGCTTAAGCGTGGCTTTAATACATTTCAGTAGTGCTGACCTTGGCTTTTGTCTGGATAGAATACATCGTGTGTCTTCGCTGATAATTACCTCAGGATGTAAGTCCACTGGGGATCTTCTGCTTATACCACCTATTCTCTTCACTCATTTTAATGGAAATAAGGCACCGCTGCTTGTTTTTTTATGGCGTCGGGTTCGTGACTGATCACACAAAAGGTCAGCTGAAGTGCTGCTCAACATTTATGACTGTGTTTGTGTGGATGGCTTCACGATGTTAATATATCATGCATGTATTAGACGTTATTTGTTGTTAAGAGTGCTTTACCACATGTTATCGTGCAGTGGTTAGTAAAACATTCTACAGACTGAAGGAGCATTTCTCTTTAGACAGAGTTGTAGTGTTAAAACCAGCATATGGGTGAATTAGAGGAGCCCTACTTTGCTTATAGGCTTACATCTAAAAATCATTCATTTAATAGATGCATTAATTCATTTAGAGTTTGGACATTGCTTTTAATGCAGCTTACAGTCTTTCATGACCTCTGAAAATTCAGGCTACACTTTAGAAGCTCAATTTCAAATTTTAGTCTGAAGGACAAGAATGAACACAAAGCCATGAAGTAGAACTAAACTTTGAATTGCTGAGTCATTATATGATGACTTCTGTCTCTAAATAGATGCCAGTTTATTTAAACCATGGCTTAGATATTGGACAGATGAGCAAAGACATTATGACGTGCACTACCTAAGACCTCTGAAGATGCTTTGAGATATCTGGCACCAAGAGTTTAGCAGCAACCGGAGCCTTGAAGTTGAGTTGATTTGAATCTGCTGCTGATCAGACAGTTTATCACCCAACACCTGACCGACCAGGGGTCGTCCCTCCATGTTCCACTGGTAGGAGGTCATTTTTAGCCTTTAATTTTGAAGGTGAGAGACAGGAAACGTGGGGAGAAGAGTGGGGAAGGACATGCAGCAAATGAGCCTTGGGTCGGACGCAAACTGCGGCCGCTGCATCGGGGACTTTCAGCCCCTGTACACGGGTCGCCACTTGTTGAGCTACTGGGGCACTCGGTGTCGACCACAGTTGACTGGGAGCACAGCACAAGCCTTACTGTTTCATAGGAGGCTTTGTCTGACGCTTGGTCAGACACTTTGGCCTTCCAGGGTTTTACATTTGTCCATTTCTGACATCCGACATGTTGACTGCGACAACTAACAATCTAAAAAAATCCCAAATGCTGACATTGTTCCAAGATAACCCCCCACCCCTGGACCGATTCACTGTGCAATAAAAACATTATAATAGTCGTAAATATTGTATTTTATATAGGTTTTATTCAGAGTTTCTTTCATATATATTCCCCATTTTGTCCCTGTTCTTTTCTCCTCTTTGAGCCAAATGCAGTGTCATTTCATTGCGACCGTGTAAATCTGCAGTGACAAATAAAGTCTAAGTCTAATCAGCATTATTTCCTTCGTCTGCAAGCGGCCACAATATTCTGGCTCATTGTTGTACAATAAATGCACGAAGCATTTTTCAGCTAAATGGTCGAAAATTTGCATCAATTTTGATATTCAGAAACCAGTGTCGGTGGGCAACTTGAAGAAATCGTCCACCTACTCATCAGCCACCACGTTTTCCACTTAGAAAATTGGAAGGACGGATCAATGACTGTCCGCTGAGAGCTTTGTATGTCCGCTAAGTCATGTGTAGGACGGGTTCATGTTGATGTCTCAGTAAAGGCGAGCACTGTCAATCATATATTGTAGAGCCAATTTGAAATGCCAAGCAAATTCCTACTGAGCTTTGCCAGATCACAAAGAGGAGGAAAAACTAATGCCTGGCTTCATAGAGATTTGAGAACTAGCATCTCATCTTAGCGCTTGTTTTATTTTAGCAGCAAACTTTTCAAAAACAGGGAAGGGTGTGTGTAGAGAGCTTTGCCTTCTTTTCCATGATGCTGCAATGAAGTGAGGTAACAACGACGGCATCGTTCTGTCCACCGCTGCTCCAACTCACCTCAACTTTCAGCTAACATATGACTTCACAAATGCTTCTACTTCTTTGCAAATTTAACTTCCACAAATTCCAAATACGATCAAATCACTGATTCTGTGCTTCAGCTGTTTACAGTTCACAATCCCTGTATTGCAGAGATTCCAGCTACGCAGCTTTAGTGATTAACTTTCCCAATAAAATCAGAGAAAAGAGCTGCACATGTGGTACTATCACAGCAATCGTATCTAATAACCTCACTGGCCAAATGCAAAATAAGACTATGGAATGGTTCTGGTCAAGCAGTTTATCTAAGCACTAGTTTTCTAAGATGTCCACCCACATCACTGTCATGTGTCGGGCTCACCTTGCAGATCTTGTACAGGGAATCCTGTCCATCCCCATCCGAGTCCTTAAAGTAGTCGTGTGCTGGAAAAGTGCGGTGGATGTCGCGGGTGATGACGCCTTCCTGCGCCGAGTCCTGCAACACACACAGATTACAAGCTTTATCCATGTCTAATGGGTTCACGGGACGACATACAGATTAAGACAATATATCGTTCTTAATTCAGAACTGCCACTTTGCAGCTACGACACAAACCAGCACCACACTGCTGTGTCACTGCTTGTGTGTGTGTGCTGGTGTTTGTCCCTTTCCCACTGCAACCACACTCCCCAGGCCTTAGTCACTCAGTCTGTCTGATCCACAGCCACCGCAGCACACATCCACACAACAAACACGGTTATTGGTTTTGCAATGCACTCCTCACTCATAACGGCACACATGCATACATATAGAGGCGCTGTGCTGTTTCCCTGTCGCTCCCTTTTCTCTCACACACAGTCAGTCAGTCATATGCACACTGTCGCACACACAGTGCAAACACTAGCGCAGCGAGGGCAGGAAGCACGACATTCTCCAGCAACTCACTGTAAGCTGCAGATAAACCAGCCCTGAGCCTGACTGGCCTTGATGTGTGTTTGTGTGTATCAGAGACAGAACTAGCGAATGTGTGAGTGAGCGAAAGTGAGGGGAAAAAAAATAAAAAATCTCTCTTTTGCTTTTTTCCTTTTCTTGTTTCCCGACAGTAGAGACAGAACAGAAGGAGGAAATTAAAGTCAGGGTGTCTCAAAGAGGAAAGGCAGTCTTCTACATGTTTGTGGAAAACACTGCGAGCTGTGAAAAGGTCCTGGTCAGGAGGTCCCCCACTTCCTTACAGATAAAAGCCCAGCCATGCTCTCAGAATACATTTCCAGGGTCATTATGCCGGTACAACCACTGAAATGTTTTTGTGAGTGTGGAACTTGTGCGCTAAGGTGGCAGCACGAGAAGAGATATCCTTTGGAGGTGTCCTGGCAGTCTGGCGTTTGAGATGCATTACCATGTAATTGCAAACCCCATGAGTCAACTCCAGCCATGGTCCTTTTTCGTATGTCAACGCAGCGCTCTCGTCTGTTTATACGACCACGATCAAGAAAGCTACAACAGAAGAACCTTTTCTATTGCCAAGTGGAGAAGTCCATTAAAGATGATATAATGAGTTTGAGTTTAGGCCATAAATCGTTTAATGCCCGTTTGTCACAACCTTTGCACACAACTGTTTATTTGTTGTGTTTGACTTTTTACTTTTTTTTTTATCATATATCATTTTGTGATTATCAACTTAATTATTTTTTTTTGCTTGTAAATTGAACTTGGTAACTTAAGACAGTCGTCTCCAACCTTTGTTGCACCACGGACCGGTTTCAAGCAAAACAACTTTCTACGGACCGGTCATCACATAACAAATAATAATTGTTTTCTCTATTAAAAAAGTGTCATAAATGAATCAAATTACTTTTTATTGCTAAATAAGTATTTACGATTTCTTCCGTCTCAGCATCTTTTCAAAGAATCTCTCCAGAAAAGTTTGGTGTTTTTTTTACTCATTTTGGTTAGAACAGATTTTTACGGCATTTCACGGGTATGAAAACTGACCGAGACAAGTGTGGGAAACAAGCACAGCTGGAAGTTACAGGAAGACGAGTAAGTAATTTTTCTAAATAAAACACCCCACAGACTGCCGGAAACAAAATAAACCAATAAAACATTTTTATTCTTTCTGTGCGGCCCGGTACCGGTCCGCGGCCCGCTGGTTGGACACCACTGACTTAAGAGAGAAAGAGAGGCTTAAAACAAAACAACAAAAAAGTACAAATGAAATTCTTAAAATAAATAATAATAAAACCCTGGACACAACCAAAAACTTATGACGGAATATTTACTGTTCCTGAAAGTAAGGTCTGATTTTCTCTTTAAAAAACAAGATGCTTTCAATGTACGTAAAATTAACACACACACACATTTATGCATGCAGTACGTGTATCACCACTGTGTTCTATGATATCTTTGTGGAATTTAATTCCTTGTGCACCATGTATTTAACAATATTCCTATTTTGCATGAATACAAATACATACATTCAGTTTAAGTGCTTTACACACACACACACACACACATGCACACACACGCACGCACACACACACACACTCACACACACACACACACACACACACACACACACGCACACACACACACACACACCAGAGGGTTTGTTGGAAGCTGCTGGCACAACTGTGTGTAATGCTTTAATGAGATTTGTCGTGTGGAGGTGTTGTGTGTCGTTCACTGTATTATGTGTTGGAAATGGAACGAACGGTTTTACTGTAGCGACAACAAAAAAGAAAAGAAACAGAAAAAACCAGATGCACCTCTTCAGGAATGCACTGAGTGTTGCTGTTTTTTCTTTCTTACGTGTTCACAGTTGTTTTAACCTGAAAGCAAATGAGACAGAACAGATCTATGCCGTACGTTTTAAACCTAAAGTGGAACGTGAAACGTATCTCGACAGCTTGTTCGCTGCGTTCTTCTGTGACAGTCGGTGTGAAACTCCCAGTTCAGCTCAGCTCACACGGAGGGAGAAAACGATCAGCTGATTAAGCAACATTTCCACAATAACCTTTCAGCATTTCAAAACTCAAGCAGCGTGAGAGGAAACTAGACTTCTGCACCTCGTCTTGGCTCCGTTTTCAGGCTTCAGAAAATCTAGTCTGTGACCGGAGATTTTAACGAATCACTGGGCTTTTGTGAGATTCAGGAGTTCTGATTTGCTCACGTGCAGTCAAATGCAAAGTGGCTGTTTTTCAAGGCTGTGCAGCAACAATCAGACATTATAGAACAGCAACGAAAACACATCAGAAATGAAGATTTTTCACCCACAGCAAATGAGACGTATCGACATTATCCATGTTGAGAGCAGCAGGAACAAAGTGAACTTTGAGCCTGGCCAGCTGCAGTGTTATTCTAATTACTAAATCTTACTATTAAATGAATTAATAATCAACTAATCATTTACACACGTTTTCACACTGATTTGAACTCCTTCAGTGAGTGTATTTGCTGCCACCTCTGATGCATGTGACTGTACACTGAACGTCTCTGAGCTTTAAACTGTTGATCGGACAAAGGACGGGATCTGATGACGTCGTGTTTTACTGAACCGGGATGCACGTCAGCTGCAGCCCGTCCAGCTGAT
The DNA here is from genome assembly GCF_000690725.1 of Stegastes partitus. NCBI lineage: Eukaryota > Metazoa > Chordata > Actinopteri > Pomacentridae > Stegastes > Stegastes partitus. The sequence goes on from NW_007578583.1 coordinate 108,913, forward strand.
GACTGAAGCACCGAGTTCCTCCTCGATGCAGATTTGTTTACATCTGTACAGAATTCACAAGGACCAGCGATGGTTCGCTGTATTTTTATAGAAATGGAAACATTTAGAAAATTCATTAAAGACAAGTTTATGTCGTGTTTTTCAGTAAAGCCTTTGTTATTTTGGGCAAATTTCAAATCATTTTGACAGTTTTTTGTTTTTTTAAATCTCACTTGGGACATTTTTGAAGCCTTTTTTTGACAAGTTTTGAAATATTTTGGATGATTTTCTTTCATCTTGGACATCTTGAGCCACTGAGCCTATATTGACTCAAAGTTCGAGTCATTTTGACTAATTTTGGACAAAGTTTGAACCGTTTCGAGAATATTTTGACTAATTTTACAGCGGAAACAGTCTGGGTTATGGTTCCTCTACAGTCTGCAGTACTGAACATTTACAGTGTGGGATCTCTGAGGACAACTATCCAAAGAACGATTTCATTAATTATGCAGCGAGTAAAAACTCCATTAGTTTTAAAATAATTACAGACTAATGATTAATGGATTACTTTTTATTAGTTATCCCGTCATTATTAACAAACACATTTATGACACTATAATTACCACGGCAGCATCAGCCAGGACCAGCAAGAATCTGGTTGACAGTGAAAGTTGTAAACACTTTGATTTAATAAACCATGCATGCCTCTGCTAATTAAAAGCCTCATTACTCAAAAAACACCATAAAAAAAGGAGGAGAGGACGTCCTCTACGCCGCCTAATCTCCTTCCTTCTCGCCTTTTATCCCTTCTTCCTCTTCTCTTCATTTTTCCCTTGCACATTTCCTTTTCTCCTCGAGTTCTTCACTCCCAGCTCCTTTGTTCCCGTTTTCTCGCTTATCGTCTTCACTTCCACATTCTCCCCCGTTTTCGACTTCATCTCCTCTCGTATCACCTCTTTTGCCGTTTCCTCTGTTTTCTCCTCTTTCAGCTTTTCTTTTCTACTTCCTTTCCTTCCCCCTCCTCCTCCTCTCTCTGTGTGTCCTTCTAAATATTTGCCTCATCTCCTCTGACTTTCAAAGCAGAAAGCAAACATGCAAAGATATTTACGCGTCGGTGTCGGCGTGCAGTCTTGCAAGACAACGCCTTTCATTTGACATTGACGGCTGACATGTTTCATGCATCAACGTACTCTTGCTGTGAAATTAGAAGAATGCAGGTTTGAAGGAAAAGAACATAGTGTATATACAGCCGCAGTGTTTTACTAGCTGCAGTTTGATGATGTGTTATTTCAAAATCAACACGATTAAATTCTGCTTTGAGTTACAAGATTGTATTATAATCAGGAGAATGCAGCTCCACATGGCCTGTTGAATGAACAACACGGCTACAGTTGCTGCTGTCTTCCTATTTTATGTGAGCTGTTCCTTAAATCTACAACTTGACCCGAGCACGTTAGCGTCTACCTTTTGTGCGCTGAAAACAAGCGTGCTTATTGGTATGGTGTGCAGTTATGTGAGTGCTGAAGCCTGCAGCTCTTTGATCTCCACGGGGAGGCTGAGGTGTTCAGGAGGAACTGCAGCCTCATCAGCAGCATCAGTCCTCCATCACAGCGCCCCAGTTCAGCTTCACTGCTCCACACCATGTAGACACACAAAGCAAACAAAATTAACCCCACTCGTAACCTTTGGGCTGTGAGCAGACGTGGAGCCTTGTTATTGGCTCTATAGAGTTCTCCGCTCGCTCCTGCAGTGACAAATGGCGAGTACTGGTTCAGCTAATGAGCACGGACCTGCTGATTCTTGCCGGCACCGGCGGCATCGCTGGCTGTCAAACCCCAACCCTGCATCTAAAAGCCATCGACGTAACGAGAAAATTCCTGAGTGTGTCAATGCAGCTTTGGCCGGTTAACATGTCCTGCTATAATTATACATGAAGCACGACGTTTAAGTACATTTTATTTTGAAAAGCCACCATGTTTCACGAACCATGAGTACCGTAATTTTCGGACTATTGAGCACACCTGAATATAAGCCGCACGTTGTAACATGAGATATTTACACAGAAAGATGTTAGACAGAATTTTTTTTTTTTTTACTTCTAATTAAATAAGTACCGGTACCTTACATAAATATGTAAATGCTTTTTTTCCAGACAGTTCCTGTAACACGGCTGGTTAAGGAAATACAAACTACAGCAGTCTACCAGGAAAAGTCATTGATCGCTATCTTCATCTTCCTCCTGCACTAAAACCACTAAAGTCGTCTTCTTCAGTGTCTTCAGGAGTTCAACAGACTCAGAATCACTTCGTCACTTCCTCAGTCTCTCCGTCGTCTCTCAATGTCACTTTGGTCTGGAGGCAAATTCATAAAAATCCATTAATTAGCCGCATCATTGTTTAAGCTGCAGTGTTCAAAGCGTGTGGACAAAGTAGCGGCTTATAGTCCAGACATTACGGTACTGTAACATTTTTGAGCTTTTACGCTGAAAGTGCATCAATCAGCCAATCAGCTGTGGGTCACGGCAGAATGAGGACAAACCTCTTGAACAAACAGCAACGGCTCAAAAAATATAAGCTGTACTGCAAAAGTCTTGTTCTGACCATGCCGACATGTTTTCATGTACGTACTGTGCGTTACACAGACGTGGTGGCAGGCGGCAAATCCTCTGTTTCTGATTTTTACCTGACATTTTGGAGCTCCGATACAATTGGACTCAATGATAGCGTTGGTGGTGAAAAAAACAAAACAAAGCGTAAGTCCTACGGTAATGAGAGTCGCACTGGGTGAAGGAGGACGGAAATGCCTACATTTTTATGGATATGTAGAGTAGAAAATGTGAGAAGGAGAAGAAGTTTAATTGCACAAAAAAATAAATAATTTTGGTCAAAATTGTTCTGGAACAAAAAAATGTGAATCATACAAAAATTCATAAAACTGCAACTGTGAAAATCAAAATGCAGATTTAAACGAACTACATCTAAACCCATCCATCCATCCATTATCTCCACACCGCTTAATCCTCATAAGGGTCACGGGGGGCTGGAGCCTTGTGACCCATTTAAACTTTAAAGGAAGTTTCTCCTGTAAAATCTAACAGAGCGACAGGCTTCCAAACACGGCTAGGTTCCTGCAGTGGTCCTGCTGCCTTCCCATTCATTTTAATGGGGATAATTCAAATTTTCGTAAAAACCACATGACGAATTGCAACCAAAAGACATAGCACAGCATTCCCAAATGATCCACATGACTTTGATAAATAACTTGTGCAGGTTTTCCTAAAGCTGCAGGAATCTATCATAACAATAAGTCTGAGCGATAACAATAAGCAACAGTGAGCGCTTAACGAGCAGCAGGGGGACGAGGTCAGAGGGCGTCGCTGCTGTAACTACGACATGTTGTGTATTTTGCTAACAGGCTTTATAGGTTTAAAAGGGCAATTCTTAAAGCGTTGACATGGTTTGGACAGAGAGTCCCACACAGTGTGGCACCTACAGGTCATCATCTCCTGAAACTAGAGACAGAGCTGAACGCTGTCACTGAGACGGCAGCAGCGAGCTCGGCATCGTCATCGCTATCACCATCATCCAAAGGATCTTCAGCCTCAATATCTTCCTGTGGCTGTCACAGGTGAATCAATAGAAAAGCCAGGCAGGGGGATCCTGAGGGCTGTTTGTTAGCTTCCAGACAGGGGTAACAGAAGGACAGAGGATCTGCGGCTGCGATAAGACCAGAGTAGGAGAGAGGCAGCATGGAAAGAAAAGACAAAGCTATTTTTAACTACAGGTAATCCTGCAATACTCCAAAAAGTGGAAGGCAAATTGGGCTGTTCGACCGATAACAGACAGAGAGGGTTGTTGGACCTTTCTTGATTGGCAAAACCAGTGTATGCTAATTTCAGTAAGCTGCTCCTCAGGATTGAGAGTCTAAAGCACCTGTTAACCCTTTCAACGCTGAACAGTTTCTGGGAGTTTTTTGCTCCTGTCACAGTTTTACTCACCATGTGCTCATTTACCGTAATGTCTGGACTATAAGCTGCTACTTTTTTCACACGACCAATTGAGAGCGACGACAGAGAGACTGAGGAAGTGTGTGACGAAGTAATTCTGAGGCTGTTCAACTCCTGAAGACACTGAAGAAGACGACTTTAGTGGTTTTAGTGCAGGAGGAAGATGAAGATAGCCATCAGTGACTTTTCCTGGTAGGCTGCTGTAGTTTTTTAACCAGTCGTGTTACAGGCACTGTTCGGAAAAAAGCGTTTACATATTTGTGTATGTTACCGGCACGTATTGAATTAAAAGTTTAAAAAATCTTTCAGTGTAAATATCTCACGTTACAACGTGGACACCTGCAGCCTATGTATGTACAATTCTTTTTCTTTTTAAAGTTAGTGGGTGCAGCTAATATTCAGGTGCCTCAATAGTCCAAATATTACGGCACTACATGTGTTTGATTACTTACATTTCAAATTTGCTTCACACTTGTCATTACTATCTCTTCTGCGTAAACGGCCAGCAGTTAGGCCCAGTTTAGACTTATTATTTATTTTTTGGTCACATCTGAGTCCCTCGTGGTATCCGGTTCAGCCGAGGAGAACTGGGTTTTAGGGGTTTTTGCAGAATCTGGTTAATGGGAGCAGCACGTATATTTTGGCAAAGTTTTAAATGAAACATTGAGATTCGGAAGATTTTAACCTCAGATTTGGTGACGCTTGGCTAAAAGGGAAGAGCTCGGACTCTCTGGATTCTCTGCTTTTTACAGTTTCTTCCTCGGATGCTGTAATTTTGGGCAATTTTTTATTTTTATTTTTTTTAAATTAAAGACAGCATTCCTTTCATAGCCACCGGTGGGTTTCTGGGATCGTTAAGCACTAAAGCCTATGCAAAATGGAAACAAACACATATTCATGAGGACATGCATCACTGCCACAATGCAGGAACGCAAATATGCACCAATGAATATACGAAAGGCTGAATGTGAAGGCATCCAAGCACATCCGGACAAACATACAATCAACTTCTACTAAAAAACAAAAGCGTATCCGCTGCATGTTGAAGCTACAAAGTGAAACGCATTATGCTGGACGACACACTCGTCACCTTTTCGCCGGCATACAAACGAGCAGGAACGTCACATCCCCACAGAAACTCTCTGTGTTCTGCAGATGACATAATAAATATGGAGGGATTAAAAAAGCATTAGCAAAGGCAGGGGATTACATCAGCACTGTCCACCATCCGTCTGAATCTATCTGTGTGTGTTCTTCAGTGTTATGTGTAGCTGTCAGATTTATCCCCAGGTGGCTCTTAAACTGACCGACTTAAGGTGGAAAACAACGGAATAGGAGAAGAGAATAAGGAGAAAATGAGCGGCAGGAGAAGAAAACAAACAAAAAAAAAAGGAGTGGAGAGAGAGAGAGATCAAGACGGATAAACAGAGGTGGAGATAGATTGAGACAGAAGTCGAAAAAGAGAAAGATAAAGAGAGGGGAGTGAGATATGTACACAGAGGGGAACGAGAGGCTTCCTCTAATTGCAGCCTGGGGGCTTGTTGTGCAGACAGTCCATTACTCAGACCTCACCAACAGGTTACCTACTTAACACACGCAGCTAAAAATAAAAAAATAAAAAAAAAACTGCTGATGTGTCCAAACCTGCACTCCACCTCCACATCCAGCAGCATTTCATTAAACCACGCCGGGCCTGACTGGTGGAAGCTGCCACAGGTCCACAAAGTCCAGAGGTTTTACTGTGCAGAACACCCGCCTGGAGACACACCGCTGCCTTACGGGAACAACACTCCCGTGGCCATGTGGTCGAACCGTAGCTATATATAATTCTCTGCTGTGCTTTACATACGATGTACAAAGCATGCAATGTACGGATGCAAAAGAAAGCAACGCATACTGAAGAGGACGCTGAGCTACTGTATAATCTATGCCTGGTTCTGAATTGCTTATTTAGCTCTGCGGTGTTTCCACATGTGACTGTTTCCTTTGTCCAGCTGACAATCATGTCATTCAACCATGTCATTTTATTCTCCTCTCGTTATTAGAATGTGCAGTGAGTGGTTCGACGTCAGACGCATGTCTAATCATGCTCACCTTTAGTTCACTTTTGCATAAAAACACAATTCTAGAATCTTCACTGGAGCAAAAACAAAACAAAACAGCAAAGCAGGCAGTAACGACGCTAAAGGACATGAGTGATAAAACAGAACAGAAATATGAATTCAGAAGTTAACTGCCTTTAAATGAAGTGAGTGTGGATGTAAGTCTCATATCAGGTGAACACGTGTGTTAAGATAAAGATACCTGGTTGTCGCCTCGACATGCGAGAGAGAACAGGCGCCACTGGCTGAAACTAAACGGCTTCTTCAGCACCAGGGAGGAAAGAAGTAAAAGGGCAGATGCTTAATGTGGGATTTTTTAAATGTTAATCATTGCCATGGGAGCTGTGCCTTAATTTATATTACACTTCAGGGCAATGCGAGCAAACACCTGTCATTTTACGATAAAAACAATTCAGTGGGAAGCTGCCACCACTGAGCTGACACCAGAGCTTTTTCATGTCAAGTGTGCGACTGCAGCTGACAGGTCGGGTCTCCTGTCCACTTATTGTTTGTCTTGCTGGAAATAAGGCTCCGATAGATTCCCCTCGTCTCCGTAGGGAGGAAAGACGAAACCAGGAGACCTTCAGGGCCACTGGTCACTCACCTGGAGCTAGCTGATATTTGTGACTAGTGGCCCTAATGAAGTCTAGTCATGGTGTCCTGCTTCAAGTGTCCAGAGAATCAAGTAGGGAGGTCAAGTTTTTTTTCCACTGAAGGAATACTGTACAGATCCAACTGCTGCACCTGGATCTATTACATTATAATGCGCTACGGTGAGTGTGTCCTTACAAAGGAGGAAATGGAGCAGACGTCTACGGTTTTCATCAGGACGCCTTCAATCGCTGCACAAACCTCACAAAACGTGTGATGAACAATGTGCACATTTATTCTAATGTAATGTGTTCATACAGTAAAGTTAATGTTTAATACGGCATTCACAACAGGATGCTATTGCAACTCTTCGGCAGTCAACAATTTTGTAAAAATTATTATATATTATACTATTCTATATTTTACATATATTATATTACTTTTAAAAATTCTTTATTTATACTATTTATATTTCTCATATATCCACAGTGTTCCTACCTCAACAGTGCAATATATTTATTCTACCATTTGGCTACCAGTATACATTTCCTACTGGCTCCTTTTGTAAATATATATGTATATTCTTATTTGTCCTTTTATTCTTTTGCTTTTATACGTTTGCACCACTGGAGTTGTCTTTTAATTTCGTTGTACTTTGCGTATGATGACAACAAAAGCATTCTATTCTATTCTATTCTATTCTATGTCAAGTAATGAGGTCTTGTTTTCAAGAATTTATTTGGCATTTATGAGAAAAAACCCTCAAAACATTCAGCCACTTAAGATGGATTTTAGGGACACATTGCAGGCAAAAGACTGAACTTCTTATCCTGGGAGGGATGACTGTGGCTGCCAGTGACCCACTGAGTTACTCACCAATGAGACATCTGACACTGAGAACAGATAAATTGACTTTGTGGGTTTTTATGCTTGCACTGAGGCTAAGATCATTTTTAAACATGAGACATGCTGGGAACAAAGTGGAATAAGGACAGAAAAATTATGCTAAGACTTATGTGTGCTTCACACAAGGTCAATGCGGCAACATTTAGCTTTAGAAGCATGAGTCAGTCTGTCCATCAACAGCACTGAATCCTGTCAAAATGTCCTTGAGCAAGATAATGAACCACCTACCTGCCCTCACATTCTCAGGCTTTTTGGATAAAAGTGGTAGTTAAATGCTCTAAATGTAAAAATGTAAATGCAGGATCTCAGAAGCGGCGTCATCCTTCTCATTATACCATTCTAGAAAGAACAGTGAGCTCTCAAGTTACCCTTCTCTTCTGACAGTGTTATGTAACTCCCGGGTGTGGAAGGGGCCCACGGGTGCAGGCTGGTGAGCCCCTCAACAGAGAGGCAGCCACGCTTTGCTAAACCGATGAGGCAGGAGCGAAATATGCCGGGTTTAGACAGCTGAACACTCAGAGCCCACTAAGTCCTAAAGTGACAGCCCAGCCAATCAGAGATGATGCTGCGCAGTGTTGAACCGCTGGAAGCAACCATGAAGTCAAACTGTGTGTACAGAATAATTACAGAGGGAGCAAGGCTGGAGACAAAACCTAAGAGTTTTACTTCACAACTCCAGCAACTGTCACTTGTAGTGAAACAGTGACGACTGGATAAGACAACCCAATCCATTGCCAGGAAGCAGTGGCTTTGTCACAAACAAAAGGTCCCTCTTAAATTGACAATGTGATTGTTCACACACTGTATTTGTTTTTTTTTTCTCCTCCATATGAAGACAGTTGCACAATATGTTTGCAGAACTTGCCTGCAATCTATGAACGGGTGACAATATACGCATACAGTGAGATTTTCCTAAAGTGTGTGCAGAAAAACGGCCACCACTGAGCCACACTGGACAATTTAATACTGGACAGAAGCAGGATTTTATCAGTTGATGTGACTTTAGTTACCAAAGTTAACACTTAGGTGGCTTATTGGCTCCTTCCAGCAGGTTTAACAGTCGGTCTTATTAAAAAACAACAACAACAAAAACATCTCTAAACAAAATGATGAAAGAAATCATTACAGTGCTGTTTATGTGTCACCCATCTCCATAAACTGTCAAACCTAGCTATCGATTCTGTTCGCAGTGAGAAGGCTCGTCTCTCCGCCTCTTCTCACCCCAGCAGAGCGGTGGATCAATCGAATACATTCAATGCACTTCCACAGCATTGTCTCTGATGGAAATGAAGAAACAAAAGTAAGTGCTGCCCCATCTGGGCCTGGCTACGGCATGAGTGGGGGGGAGTGGTGCATTGTGGGTAACGCTGGAGAACAGTCGCTGTGATGAACCGGCAGGATGGCGTGTTAGAGAGCACGTCTGTTGCAGGGCTGCACCCTGGAATACATCCAGACGAGAGTCCTCGAGAAGTCTCAAGACTGGTTGAAGAAAATGTCTGCTTCACCGTAAAGCGCCGTTGTTCTGTTATGAACTGACACGTAGAGAGGGAACGGATCAGAGTATCACAGAAAGAATAGAATAGAACAGACTTTATTTATGTATATTTATTATCCGTCCAGGTTCACCTGGACAGGTCACCAGTCTATCACAGGGCTGCACTTAGAGACAGACAACCAAGCACACTCACATTCACACCTACGGACAATTTCCAATCACCAATTAACCTCAGCATGTTTCTGGACTTTGTGGGAGGAAGCCAGAGAACCCGGAGAGAACCCACGCTGCACAAACTCCACGCAGAAAAATCCCGTGTGTCCTCACCGGGACGCGAACCGGCGACCTTCTTACTGTGCTAACCACCGAGCCACCTTGCTGCCCTAAATGTAGATAATGCAAAGCGGAAATAGGAAGGGACGGAGCAATGACTTAAACAGGCAGAGAGAAAACGGCAGAGCAGGCGACACAAGGAGAGAGCAGGAGGTGAATGCTATCGCAATGACTGACAGCCAGAATATTAGCTGGCCTCTTTATCTTCTGGATAGATGGCAGCTCTTTCAATGGGAGGCCAGCATTGAAAGTGACAAAAAGGCTCTGTTTGGATCTTTAAAATAAATAAATAAACAAAAATACAGAGAAGGAGGCAGAAGAGAGGGGCTGAAGGTGTGCATAAAAAAAAAAAAGATGCCACAAGAGGGGATTTTATTGTGCTGCTAAATGCCGTGTGTGCAGCATACTGTACTTGTGATTAAAAAAAACAAACAAAACATAAATCATTCATTTATCCGACCCAATGCTGGCTTATTTCTTGTGTCTTTTGAATGACTGTATATGACCCACAGTAAACAAGTCCTATATTACATCACACCACATAAACAACAGATGCTCTAATCCGCTCGGAGTAAAAATATCAAACACTGACGAGTAAAACGATGATACTGCACAGCCTACTTTGATGTGGTTTTATATCCTGTTCACATCATATTATTTACATCCTAAACCTGCCTGACACTGGATTTACACGTTGGCTGTCTGATGATTGCTGTCACAGTGAGCCAGTGGTGTTTTCATAGCAGAAACTGCAATCAGGAAGAAACCAGAAACCGAACTCTGCCCTTCTTTTCTTCTCATGCCTCTGAGCAAGGCATGAAGGCACTACGCGCTACAGCAGAGCTGTTCAGTTGCAGTACAGACCGGTAGGTCGGTGCGGCTTCCTTCTGTTGATCAGTGAAACTGTGTGGCTACGAACCAGGGTGCTGTTAGAGGAAATTGTGTACTCAGCAAACCTTTCCTTGTCGAGGTAAATATAAAATGCTTTCGAGGCATTTCAAAGGTTTGCCATTAATTTCCACTGAGGCAGTCTGGCCTCCTTAAAAAAAATAATGGCTTCAGGAAACCCCACAGGGACAAACGAGGTATAAGCTTTGTTGTACTTGTAAGAGGATCAGCTCAATTAGTCACTTGTAAAATTTTAAACATAGTCTGAACAAATTCAACTGTTTTGTCTGATGACTTCAAATATCAGAGCTCCGTCTCAGCGACAAAGGTGATACAAGAGACTAAAAAAAAAAAAAAGTTCCCAATCTCCCTAATTAATTAATTAAAAAAATCTGCAGCAAGGTGCTAATTCTTAGAGTATGTCAGACCAAAAGCACCGACTGTATTACATCTTCAAAGTCTAGCCTCCAGTCACGCCACATTCAGACATCGGGAAGTAATAACGACAGTGTTTCTCCGTGGACACACCTGGCTCCGGCAAACACTCCTCATCTCTCTTCATTTCTGTGGGATGCACTGAGATAATCTATTGGTGTGATATTCAGAGGACGCAGCGCGGTAATTAAAAACCAGCTCCCCCCCCTGAGGCCTTTGTCCTTGGATGCTGGCGAGGAAGTTTCTGGAGGCTTCCCTGGAGGGTTGAGGGTGGGTGGTGGTGGTAGGGGGGCAACAGCTGGCCCGCCTGGCAGATTGCAAATTCATCTGTCTCTGTATCGCTGCCGTGGCATTTTAATGGTCCGGCTGGTTCTGCATTTCAATAAGCCGAGTTGGGAGTGGGGATTCATTGCTCAGACAGAAAGCAAAGGAGCAAAATTCCTCATTTTGCTTGCAGTGACACTGGTGACAAGCAGGCAGGTTACAGACAACCCCCGAAACAACAGCCAGCAAGGCTTAACAGGGACGTGAGTGTTTGTTTGTTTGGCTCAAATCTTTATATACTTCTCTTTTAAAATAAGTTGGTACAGCTGAACAAATTGTTAATCACCATAAAATGAATGAACCTTAATTTAAGAACTATTTTTGTCTGTTAAATCTTCTTAGGACGGGATGCCCCGTCAATAGCCAACTCATTAACTTGATGCTCAAATATTAATGCAAAATACAGCTCTGTCACAGCAGCTGTTCTGATGGAAGAGCCCCGACTTCATCATCCTACCTAAAACATGCAAGTCAGTGCAAAATGATCACATCTGGCTCCAGCTTCCGAAATTAAGGAAGATTTTCTGTTTTATTTGATAGAAAATTAAACATGCTTGGTTGTTAGACAGACGAAAAAAGCTATTAGAAGACATCCATTTAGACTGTGTGAAACTGTAATGGGCATGTTTTAGTATTTTTATGGCATTTTATGTCCCCCAAAATCAAACTGATTAATCAATAGAGACTAAGTCATGATCCATTAGTTTGAGCCCTAACATGAAGCTCAGAGAGGACTCTTTCCCACTTCAGACAACAAGATGCCATTGCTAGCCGAGTTTCTTCCACAACTTGACAGACTGCAGCATTACCTCATCCTGCTGAGCAGACTCTAGAGAGGCTGTACCGCTCTTTCTGCATCTGACATTTACCACAACCGCATCAATGCCACTCTCTTTGTTGTCTATTTGAATGTGGTTTTACAAATATTACAAAAGCAGCGTATCTGTCAATACAAACACAGCCATTAGCTACAACATTACCTCCACCTGAGACAGGCATGCGCTTCACAACACCTCTACAGGTGTCCATTGGTATCAGGTACCAAGATGGTAGCAGCAGATCCTTTAAGTCTTGGAAGCTGCGAGGTGGAGCCTCCGTGAATTGGACTTATTTTTTTCCAGATGTGGGTCATTTAGCACCTCTTTATCAGGTTGCTCAAAACCCACTCCTGAACAATGTTTATCAGTGAAGCATTATCGCACTAAAAGAGACCATTTGGGAATATCGCCTCCATGACAGGAAGTACACAGTCTGCATTAGTGTTCAGGTACATGTCACAGTAACATCAACATGATTACCATGACCCAATGTTTCCCAGCAGAACACTGTCCAGAGCATCACACTGCCTCTGCTGGCTCGCCTCCTTCTCATCGTGCATCCTGCTGCCATCTCCTCCCCAGATACACAACCCCATAGCCCGTCCACACGATGTAAAAGAAAATTGATCAGACCAGGCCGCCTTCCTTAATCGCTCAGTGGTGCAGGTCTGACACTCAGAGGTAAAATCAGAGGTAACTCTCAGTGGTCCATTGGTTGAGAAAATGTGAAAATGTATTAAATTGCTCGTGTTTGTTTATAAAACGCTGGTGTGACATGCTGGCTGCAATGAGGAGAGGGAACAAGCTGGATTTCTTTGAGGATGTGTTAAAACGCGTGTTCTCCAGCATGGTCACATGTCCACTGCTATAAAAGCACCAATAGCGTCTGTGATCACTTTGGCCCGGTCTGGTTTGGCAAGAGGCAGCTAAATGAGCTGGGCTGGCACTGCACTCACTTTGTTTCTTGCTCACTTGTTGCACGTGAACGTAAGTGGAGCAAGTTTGTCGCACAACCAGCGGCATC
>NW_007578583.1:123093-164493 GCF_000690725.1 Stegastes partitus
GACAATGACTCTCAGCATACCAACAGATTAGCTACAGAGAGGCTTCAGGACAACAGAGTCAGTGTTGTGGAGTGGCCATCACAAAGCCCTGATCTCCATCCTGGAGAACATCAGTGGAGCAAGGAGACCAACAAACTTGACCCAGTTCCACCAGTTCTGTCAGGAGGAATGGGCCAGAACTCATCAAACTATTGTGAGAAGCTTGTGGAAGGAAACCCAAAACGTTTGACCCAAATCATAGGGTTTACTAAGGAAGTGTACGTAAACTTCTGACTTTGAAGAAAGTATTAAAAACTTCTCTAAGAAATTCTCTCTCTCATAATTCTGGCATCTAGCAAATAGAACATATATATATATATATATATATATATATAACAATATAATCAATGTTATTTACACACCTGTCAGTGATTCCAATGTTGTGTCTGACGGGTATATATTGGCACAAAACACGCCGACTGCTCCGCCTGTGTCTGGTCGAGAACAATTTGGTGCTGAAGCAACATAAGACGTTCTCTCTCTCTCTCTCTCATTGCCTTCTTTCTCTCTCACACATACACAGAGGTCAGTGCATAAAGTGCATCCCTGCAGGTATCTGACATTTCCACTGTTGTGTTTTTTACTGGAGGATATGAGTTGAATCTCTGTTATGTGGGGACAGAAGCCCCCGAGGGACGACGGAGGTGGAGTGCAGGGTGAGACACTTAGTGGGTCAATGAGAGAAGACAGAGAGACTTGTGCATGGATGTGTACAAAGTTGTGTGATCTGTTATGTCGGCGTGCGGAGCGTGCATCTTTTACCTCACTTGTGTGGAACAAACAGGTTGTACAGTGGCGAGATGCAGACGTACATGCCGACAGATATTATTGTAGATTCCTTTCAGGTCTGCTTTTTCCTCCCAGTGCCTTTTTCAAATAAAAGTGCACATGAATGAATAATGAAGAGGTTGTTATTTTGCAGCTAATGTTAACATCCATTTTAATTGCACCCTATTTATAAACTTCAAATAAACTCTCTGAAACCCTGTTGCTCCTTCAGACTCAGCTGAGGGTTTCCATAGCGACACAGTGCTTCTTAAGTCCTGATGTTCTGTTGAGAAGAACTAGAGACAGCGGAGACACTCCTACTGCAACCAGGGATGAAAAGCCAGACTGTTGACAGTTTATCTTCATACACGTTACACGCACAGAATGACAAGGACAGCACAGCTAATCAGATATTAAGTATTAAACATTCTGCGGTCAACACAATCTGTGTTGGTGGAAAACGCTGCGGAAATATGAATTTCTAAATCATTCATGCCTGTCTGTGCGCTGCATCTAATGCAAGATCACATTTTTAAACACAAACCTGCTTATTGCTGTTTCAGGTAAAATAGACTTGAGGTGCAAAAAGATGATTCGTATGTAGAGTATGACACAGATAAAGTCTAAGCTGTTGTAAACAGTTGTATCGCTTACAATAGACATAGACGTAGCGCCATGGTGATGGCAGTGCGCATAGACGCAGCGCCCCCTTCAGGAGACAGCGACAGTGAACGTTTTGAGTGTCTTGTCTATCCCAGACGTTCATTCTGCAAAACTTGCGGCCGGGAGACTTTGCTGGGCGTCAGGACAGTGAACGGCGCTGAAACCGCGGCGATCGGTTCTGATGTGGACAAACTACACCAACACGGAGTCCGATCGGAGACGACGCCGGCAGTTACCCGAGAGAGGAGGAAGCGGTACGAACATAAACAAAGGAGGAGGAAGAGAGCCGGGATCCATGTAGGCTAAAGGCTAACCCCTCCAGACCAGCAGGGTCCATGCTAAGCTAAAGGCTAACCCCTCCAGACCAGCAGGACCGTCCTCCTGCTCTCCAATGTCCGCTCCCTCCACAACAAGCTGGACGAGCTACGTTTGCTGAGAGAAACCCTCAGAGAGTGGAGGGACTGCTGTGTGTTTGCTTTAACATAAACATGGCTCCATGACAGCATCCCAGTTGGAGGAGACGACATTATTCAGGACGGACGTACGGACAGACAGACAGCTAGCTCTGGGCAGCATCTGTGGTTTCACCATCTTCACACCATCGTGTGTGTCTTTGTGTCCCTGAAGACCTACCAGGACCTGAAGAGGTTCTCCATGTTCAATGAATGGCGGCGTGCATGAAAGCAGCGCCCCCTTCAGGAGACAGCGAGAGTGAACATTCAGTGTCCTGCCTATCCCAGACGCTCATTCTGAAGAACTTGAATGATCCTGAAGAAACGCTCTCTCATCCTGCCTGTACTGCTGTGTACGTACAGCAACATGACAATACACCTGATCTGATTTGATATTTGTTTGGTCATCATAAAAATAGTAATTACTGCAAATACCAAACTATTGTGAAAGACAAAAATACCTCCATAGACATGCATGCATAGATCTACCCATTACACTTAAAGCAAACTGAACAGTACAGAGTCTCGTAAAGACGGGCCACTTGTTGCCTAAATACACACTGCTAACCTCCTGGAAAAAGAGCAAAAAAAAGTTTCAGATTTACATTTGTTCATTTCCTTCTATTCAAGGTCACTGGTTTCGTTGAAGCAGCTGCGGTTCAAGCTGCTCGTGTTACCAGTGTTGTCAAGATTACTCCCTGATGGGTGCTCGATGTCCAGACAAGACCGGCGGTTAAAATACATCGATGTGGCTAACCTTTACTGAATGAACTACACCACTGACTGACTGACTGACTGACAGACATTAGTTGCACAGCCCACACTTTCCTGTTTGTTACTGTTTTTTTAATTCATTCACTCCCCTCCTCCTACCCTGACAGGAGCACCAAGGCTAAATGCCACAGAGGAAGAACTAGCCATATCAGCGATGGCCGGAGGTGAGCTGCTGGACTATCATTCATTACTAACTAACTGCCTCACACAGTCAGGCCTGGTGTGCATATAAGAGAAACACTGCCTCGGGATAGAAAGACAGAGGGAAGGTAGGAGGAGGAATGAGATATGCTAAGGAGCCAAGGGGGTAATTTGACTGTCTTATGGTATTTAATTCAGCCAAAATGCCCTGAGAGAGAATTAGAGTAGCTGGCTGTACGTCTGCTGGCAGAGTTTCAGTATCTGAGGTCTGCAGGGAGGTTAACAATAAAAAACAGGTTTGTCCTCCGCTGTCCATCAAGGTGTTTGTCTTTGTCCTCTGTGCATCAACAGCTAGGCAAAGAATATGGTCGCAAAATGTACCAAATCAAATTCAAAAGGATGAAAAAAAAGGAGAAATCTTTAAAAAAAAATCTTCATACAGCAGTCAGAAGAAGTGGACTAAAGCATTCCCAAAGCCAGTAATTTAATCTGCTCATTTCTTTCACAACAAAATCCTTTTTGAACAGGAGGAAGAATGTCGGCGGTTCTGTGTGTCAGCTGTGGCGAGCTCAGTAGTCTGAAAAAAAAAAGACGGGATGATCTATCACGGTGTATGACAGAGAGAAAAAGATCACCGCTTCAAAGGCTGCATCAACCGCTTAACAACTGTACACAGATTACTTACGTATTACAACAGGTGAAGGGAATCAACAGGAAGTAGAATTACCACACCAGTCAAGTTTACATCCATGTTTGAGAATATTTGTCCCCATCTCATTATTTCATCCTGTTAGACATTTCTGTCCTAATTACCGTATGAAGGTAATTCTCGATCTGCGAGGCTGCAGTGACCTCGGACTACAACAATCTAATCAGTTCATCTCTCAGTTCAAGTTTGCATCACACGTAAAGAAGTTCCCTTCAGGTGTTCATCGTGTGACGTGTTCACAAGAACGGGTCGGATTCGAGGTCACAGTCACCTTGACTTTCAGCCAAATCAGTTCAACATTCAGTCCAAGTGAACGCTTGTGAAGAAATTTCAATAAGATCATGAGAATGGGACGGACGTACAGACACATGTATGAGCAGACAGCCTGAGAACGTCATGCCTCCAGGCTCAGCTGTGGAATAAAATGACCAAAAGCAGCTGGATAATGCCGACTAATAAACAATTATTGGTGTCCGTGTGGTTTTGCTTTTTGGCTTTAATGCAGGAGACAGAGAGCACTGTTCAAGTTAAGCTTCCGTTGTGATTTGCATATTCAAATCCCCTATAAATACAATAAAACCATCTAGATAAGCTCCTCTCAAGGTAAGAATGATCTCAAAATGAAAAATTAAAATGCAAGTCTCCCATGACAAGAATTCACGGCACACTGTAAGGCTTGTGCAGAATCAAAACGCCTTATGTCACATGATCAACGTGTCGTGGTCAAAATCGGTCCTTATCACGGCATACAAACACACACATATATATATATATATGACAGTTGTGATTAAAATTCTTTTGGCTAAATGGTCCTTATGTGCCAACGTATGTACATATACTGCTGTTAAAATATTCAGTGCTCCTGACCAAGAGGCACGGCGAGACTAGAAAGGTTGAGGAGAGAAGCAGTGCATTAGATCCCAGCAGTTTATCAATCACAGATTTAATGATCATTACGGTGGCTCAAGTAAATCAATACCTCGCTGCTCAGTTCAGCTTCTCGTCTGGCTGCTGTCGTGCTATCATTTATTCACAGTCAGCTTCTTGTCTTATGCTCTATTTATGTTTTTTCCTGTTAAACATATTTTATATTGTAGTTTTTTTTATTTTTATGATTATAACGGAAGCAGCACAGATCTTGTTTGTGCTGTTAACCTCAGCGCTGGGAGGTCCTCTAAAAGCACACGCATCTCCTATAAAACAGATATTCCAGACAGAAAAAACATAAAAATCAATAATCAGCCTAGATTTATCGAAAGACTAATTGTGTGTTTATACGTTCTTGTGGAAGCTGCGTATTGAGAGCGGGGACCATCCACCATCCACGCCTCCCATCTCTCCACGCCACTATTCTCATTCACATACATGGTTTGAGGTATTGTTTTTTTCCTTCTTTAAGTGTTGATGATGCTCTTTAAATGTTTTTAACGTGTGATCAAAAGGGCTCTGAGTGCACCAACCTCAGCCTCGGCACAGGAGGCTGGCAGATGGGTGCCGTTATAGGGCATTCACCCACACGCAGGTTTGTATTACTATATTTATGAGGGTGTGTATTATTTATGATGTAATGCATTCCCTAGCACAGACCCCGAGGCATCAACTTGGCTACATTTAACCTTTACCTCAATTTTTTGTGTGACCGAAAATCTGACCTTAGCAGTAAAACCAAGCCACAGCTCTTATAAAATGACCTCAGTTTGGAAAAAATGTCGTCACCCTCACAGTCTGAGGGCAGCGTGTTGAGATAGAGGAAGTTCAGCATCTTAAAAGTGGTCGTCTGTTACTTTTCACTGCGCATGAGACAGAAATAATTGTTTGAGCGATGAAAAATCACTATGGAGTCCTAGTTTGTCTGTTTTAGAAAGTTAGAAAAGTTTGGATGCAGCCTCCAAAGTCCAACATCAAAAAGTGTGGATCCATTGGTTCTTTGGAGCCGTGAGACCAAGCAAGCACCTCGGAGGGAGGACGCTGACCACGACAGACTCACAAATACAGGGTTAAGTGGCAAACACATTTTTAAAATTCAAAATAACCTTCCTGACCAATCAGACAGAACCATTGCGACACAGCCAATGCGGACCCCTCACAGGCCAAGCAGACCTGTATCGGTTTCTGCAGCTAGCTGTGCAAACACAACGATTCTCAAGGATGAGGTGGGATTCCATTAAGTTCGTGTTACTCAGGACTAACAGAGAGACTGATGTTGAATAAGAGTCTAAAAGAACAATAAGCAACAAAAAAAAAAAAAAGTGCAGAATCAGACTTTTTCAAACTGAAAGTGGTGTGATGAGCGTTACCTGCGACCAGAGAAACCTATGCGCACATTTGGGAGAGTCGAAGCACTTAGAAGTGATGGACGAGAAAGCTCTTAGCAAAGTGGCCGCTGATGGATAGAAAGTCTTCCCGTGGCAGTCATCAGGTCCAGAGGTGAAATGGAAGTACTGAACTTGAAAGCGGCTGATGAAGACTGCCAGTGATTCTACATTTTAGACATTTTCCAGTGTTCCCATGCAGGAGAACTCTGCAATTAGTGGGCAGGTAGGTGTTGGGTTTACTGCTCTGGAACGCATTGACAGAATTTGGCTTCTCTACGGGCGTTGAACCAGCAACCGTTTTGTCACCATGGCGATCAGAGTGAGTGACATTCACAAAATAAAAGACATCACTGTGACGTCAAACGTCTCTGCTGAGCGGCTCTCACAGCGTTCTCATGAAGCTACAGGTGCTCTCTGCGGCTTCACCTTCCGTGACCCGCGACGACATAAACACAGTTATACAGCGGCACTGCTAGCCCACATAGCACAGGTATGTAGCACACGTTCCTACAGCAGCGATGAACGAACGGCTTGTGGAAGGCAGAGCTCAGACTTTGTATCTACGGGTTTGCAAGTCATTTCAGAAAAAAAGAAATTCTGATCATTGTTTTTATATGTAGGGTTTTAATTGCTGTTTTCTGAAAACTGAGTAAAACCATGCATTTCAAAGCAGCTAAATGTGTTTGTCCACACTTTCTACATACTTCAGAAGGTGGTGCAGAAATACCAGCAGCATCAGTCAGTCGGTGCAGCTTTTTGATCATAACTCAACTACAGCCGGATGGATTACGATGATATTTTGTATGAGCGGTAATGAATTCTGCTAATTTTGGTGATCCGTTGAACTTTCCTTTGGCACAACAATGAGGATGACATTTTTGGTTTTTGGTGAAATGTCGAGACACAAACAATTAGATGAATTGAAATTTGTTAAACAGATTCACGGCCACAAGAGAATGAAATGAGAACGATTTTTAAATTTATTTTAAACAAATAGTCTGTGCGCCTCTACAGCAGTACGTTTATGTTCTGGGACTCCAGAGTAGCTTTCCATGATTCGGAGTGTAGGGAAAAACAACAACAACAACAAAAAACGTACTCACAGCCTCAAGCAGGCAAGACTAGCTCCAGGCTCCTTAGGACTGCGACTAAATGCCCACTTTTTATTCTGATTGGCAGACTTTGTTGTGAGCATCACATCTCGACTATGAGAGTGGACAGCACAAGCGTCTTCAACGATTACAGCACAGCATCTATCTGTCTGGTAAATATCAAATCAAATCAAATCAAGTTGATTGTCATTTTGCTATACATACACAGTAGTACAGGCAAGATTAGAATTAGAATTAGACTAAAACTTAATTAAATTGCTAAAGATGTGAGATGAGAGGTGAGATAGATGAGAGAGCGTTGTGCATCATGCCCATTACCCACTGGAATTAGTGCTTCAATCACTAACCATACAAACTATTTTTCAATGTATGCCTCTCCTTATCAAAAATCTGTTAGGAAATACTGCAGGAAACATAGCGAGTAAAATGTTATTTTGCTGCAGCCAAATGACTCCATCGTATCTTCCTGCACTGTTATTTGTAGAGTGGAATAAATTAAATGTTGATAATACTACTCAAGCAGACTACTTTGCACGAATGTGAACACACAGTTACCAGGAAAGCTGTAGTTTGACTTCGTGGGTGTGCTGTGCCTGGAGCAGATGATGCGAAAGTAGAAAAACCTGTTGAAAACCTGGTATTCAAAGCAGCCTAAAGTCTGAGCTTTTCTCTCACAGGGATTACTTTTATATACACTTGCCTCACTATTTGAGACTTGACAATGTTTAATATGAGCATCCAACATTATAACCATATATTTATCTCTCTCTCTCTCTTATATATATATATATATTCCTCTGATGTGAGACAGATATGTGTACAGATATGACAGAGAGTGAGGAAAAGCATGTTGTCCTCTGTAACATTGCACATTACAGACTTTAAGGCCACGACTGGCTATGACTAGATGAACACCTGTCAGCTATTAGACCACAATCTGCAGCCGCCCGTGTTTTCAAAGAATAACTGAGGCCATGCAAGATGTATGAGAGTGTGTTGGTGTGTGGGTGTACAAGTGTGTCCTCCTTATGCCATCAAAGGCTTTTGGTGGCTGCTGCGAGGCTTCGCCATTAGCACACAGAGACAGGAACTGGTTTCCCCTCCAATTATGACTTCCCCACCTCAAAAGAGGGTCAGATGGTCCTTTCTCAATCAGGACGAAAAGAGGAGGAGGAGGAGAGTGGCAGGATGGAAAGGGAAAGAGGAAGTGAGGCGAGTGCTGCCATTTGTGGAAATGAAAGGGAATTCCTGATATAGTGCTGGCCATGAATGTTGAGAGGGCCTGGACTGGTAAACTGCTCTCAGTTTGACTGAATAGTTAGTGTCAATGCAATGCTTTTTGTTCAAAGAACAAGCACAGATTTTGTTCCACAGCTACATTTTAAACATAGCAAAGGGAAATTAAAGCTGCAGCGGCATTTGACGGGTTCTCGCCCTACGCTTGTCGGCGTCGTGCAGCGCAAACGTGCTCCAGGCGGGACTCTGATCCAGCGTGTCGACTTTGAGGCAGATCGGAGCACTTGCGGTCCAAGGATACAACCACCATGACACAGGTTACAGGGCGGAATCAAACCGCCAACCGTCCGATCATTGACCGACCCGCCTGGGCCACAGCCGCCACGTAAAGCTTCCGGAAACTTCTCCTGTACTTCTCTACATGTGCGCTGCTGAGCTCTGTGTTCAGTCCAGGAACAGAACATTACAAGTCCAGTCCAGTATACTTAGTTTTATAACTCTTTAAGGAAAAATGACTACGTACTCATGAAAAGGACAATGAAAAATCCATTAAGTACACTAATGTGATTGAAGTAAGCATTGGTATTAGCTTTTAGAGTGTGCACAAAAGGATCTTTGCTTCTCTTTTCATGTGATTCTTGGCCTTTAATATGTTATTTGTGGAAATGGTTTACCTGATTGCTTCTGATTTAAACATTCACATGCTGCAATTTAGCAAATGACTTGTGATTTGAAAAACCACCAACTAGGAAGGCGTGCTGCGTTGAACGGCCGCTGCGGCTCTTAACGTCAGCAGAAGGTGGATTCCTTCCTGCTGCTTCGTTCAGTCCAACAGCGTGAACACAGAGTAAGTTGGAGGCCCAGCGCATGTCAGGAGGGACGGAAATAAATGCGTTTGGGGTTAAGGGTGTTTGTCCAGGACGGAGAGGAAACGTGGAGGTGGCGTGTTGCTGATACGAGTGCAGAAGGTGTCGGTGTTTATGTAAGACGAGACGAAACGAGAGCTTTGAAAAAGGAAACACGTGAAGAAAGTGAGATAAGAACATCTGGATCCTCCATGTTCAGGGGCATCACATCTGTCAACATCGCAAAATACTAAGAATGCTGGTGTTGTTCTGTTTGTCGACTCGATGGAGCTCTGACTCCATCCAATCCTCAGTCCTCATTGTGTCTCCTCAGTAGTGAAGGAGCAAGCTGCAGCCAGAGCGGTTTGGAGGGCCGCCAACAGCACGCCATTTGATGAAAAGTCACAATTTTTGGTTTGAGTCATCATCAACATGTAAAGGCTCACGTCATGGCATTTGAGGTCAATACGGTCGACAGGCTAATAACAGCACATGAAAGTGTAAACCATGTTCTTTCCTGTTGCCAGCAGGTGGTGCTATGACTGTGACTGGATATTGGCATACGGGTTTCATCAGGGCAGGACTGTGATCAAGTATGTAAAGTCTGAGGGAGACTGGAGGGTGTACAGGGTCGTTAGACACACTTCCTATGTTATGGCGAAGGATCAAAAATCAGAGGGCCGCCACAGTCACACCCTTCAACGAAATGCAGAGCTTTTGAGAAATGTTTACCTTCAGATCGTACTCTACACGCTAACTGAAATTCAGTGCTCTGTGGTTTACCCCCCAGGAGGAGTGTGTTCAGGATGGAGAAACAAAAAATCCAAAATGGCCGACTTCCTGTTGGGTTTATGGTGTGGGTCCAAGAGGCTTTTTTGTGCACCCTGATGTGTTACATATGCCTACCAAATTTTGTAAACATCGATTAAATGTCCTGCGGGGGCTAATAGATAAATTGCTGCAGGGGGCGCTATAGAGCCATTTTGCCAAACAGGCACACACTGTCTGTGGTTGAGCCGATAGTGACTCGTATGGCAGTTTTGGGGAGTTTATGAGCATTCCAAAGCTGTCAAAAAGTCCTTTCCATGTCATAGCAGCTATGCGTCGCCATGGCAACACCGTTGCTTGAAAACACAAAAGCTTCACGCTGTAGCATCAACAATGTGGAAAGACTTAGCTGACCAATTTTAGGAATGATATCACAAAGTTTGGAGCAATGGCACAAGTAAGTGTAATGCCTCAAACAGCCTGTTACCAATAGGTGGCGCTATGACTGTGAATAGATTTTGGCATATGGATGTGATCAGGAGTGCAGTCTGATCAAATATGTAAAGTTTGAGGCAGATTGGAGCAGGTACAGGGTAGTTACACGGTACTTCCTGTTTCATGGCGAAGGATCAAACATCAGAGTGTTGCCATGGCCACGCCCTTTGACCTTTGCAGATGATGTTGATAACATTTTACCTTCAAGGCGTTTTCTACGTGCTACCCTCGTTTCAGCGCTCTGTGACTTACCCCCAA
Source organism: Stegastes partitus (assembly GCF_000690725.1). Taxonomy (NCBI): domain Eukaryota; kingdom Metazoa; phylum Chordata; class Actinopteri; family Pomacentridae; genus Stegastes; species Stegastes partitus. The sequence continues at coordinate 133,669 of NW_007578583.1, forward strand.
GGAGGAGTTAGCTCAGATTGGACAAACAAACAATCCAAAATGGCGGACTTCCTCTTGGGTTTAGGGTATGGCTGTCACTGACTTTTTTGTTCGTCCTGACCTCCTCCATATTCCTACCAAATTGCGTGGGTCTAGGTCAGACATGCTTCCGATGGGACTCTGTTGAAATTTTCTAGGTGGCGCTGTGGAGCCATTTTTCTATTGACGTGTGTATTTCCCCCTAACTATAAAGTTTTTCACCGGGTCTGATGTGTGCGCCAAATTTTGTGAGTTTTTGAGCACGTTTAGGACCTGAAACACACGTTTCTTTGTGACGAAGACATAATGACGTAGCAGTTCCAATAGGGTCCTACGCACTGTAGTGCTCGGACACTAAAAACGGTAAAACTGCTATGAAAAGTGGATACTGGCATTAAAATAAAACAGGTGCTCAAACAAGAAGCACAACCAAAGACGCACTTTTTCTGCTTTGTGTCAGTACAACCGTTTTTAGTGCAATAGATATTTTTCACAGCACTATGCCTAAATAGTTTGAGACAAATAGTTTGCGATGCTGTAAATAAATTCCTCTGTTCAACCGTAAACATACGCGGGAACTTTCTGGTAAGGTGTAAAGCTACTAAGTTCTGTAAAACCATAGCATGTGTTTCAGCTGGTACAGAAATATAGTGGGCATTTCAAAGATAATTTGTGTATGGACATAAAATTACCACAAAAAGACACTTACATAAATCTTGCTTACCTTTGCCCACCTGTTGTTTCCCATCGCTCAGTCTCTTCCCACCTTTCTAATCCTCTACCTTCTCGCTTTCAGTCTTACTCCAATACCTCCCTCCACCTCATCTTGTTCCTCTCTCCACTAAACTACTGGGTGAACACTATGTACACCAACAGAGCTAGTGTGCATTAACTCCCAGTACCAGTGAAGGTAAGGCTCCTCTGTTGCACTGCTAATGTCACCTGAGCAGTCGTCTGCTAGCTAAGAGGAGATGTTTAAGACCAAAACCTGAAAGTGACGTCTTCACTTTGTTGCTAAGTAATCACTGGCGTCATTTCTTCTAAGGGTTTGCTGTGATAGAAAACTGGGATCAATACACCGTGGAACCAGAAGTGCATATTGTGTTTTAGATGGAGCAACCCTGAGTGGCAGAACTTCAGCCAGCCGTACAATCGTCATAGAAATTATGAGGAACACCTGCACAGGCTTTGTTCCACGGGGCTCAAACATTTGATCATTAGAAAGAAAAGGCACCAAATGAAGGAAATATTAAAGTTCAACTGGTCACTAATGACGGCTGGCTATCTGGTGTTTGTTGGTACAGAAACACACACACGTCACAAAAGCAACTAGACAGATGCGGATGTCTACTATTTTCACCTTTATTAGGTTGGCAGCGACAGCAAAACCATAGCCTTTGACAAAGTTTCAAAATAAAAAAATAGATACTGTGTAATTTAACACAATCGCCTCCTACTCAACACATCAGCAGCCTAGTTGATTTAACACAAATGGGTGCACAATACCTGTCAGAATTCATCAGATGTTCGTTTTTTTTTTTTTTTTGGCTGTACAGCAGATTAAAAACAGATACACACACTTTATATACAGTATACTCATATACAGTATATCGTGTAAAGTTTGAAACATAACTTAATAAATACATATTATCCTGCAATTAAACTCTTTTTTTTTTACTAAAAGATCCTATCAATGCACTTGAAAGTAAGATGACTTGTTTGAACAACGGTTCTGATTTTCTACTACTTCAGTTTGGTCAGTGTAATAGAGACACGTAGAAACAATTCTTTTTTTTTTGTTTGTTTTTAAATATTCATTCTGTGGCTCTTGGATTTCTGAAACCCTGTGCCAAGACACGCATTTCACATAACCTGCTATATATATATATATATATATTTTCTTTTAAATCCTACTCAAGGAATGAATATTGTGCAACTTCTGTAATCGTCACTATAATGGAATATTTCAACTTTTACATTATACGGTAAAAAAACTGAGCTATTTTATTTTACGCTATTGCAGAATTTGGATTTCTCCTGTCTTACATGTTGTCGTTTGTCACCACGTTGTGAAGATTATACAGCACGAATTCAGATCCTATAATTTTCATCTACTAACCCACTGCACTATGCTCCAAGGGAGTACAAAAAACACAGGCTATCAAAATTAAAAAATATATATATGTTATCGTAGGTCTAGCATTTGACACGGCTATGCTGTTGTTCCCTACCGTCACTCTTCATATACGCCAAGTCATATGGCTACAGAAGGGAATTCACAAGACTCGGACAAATCTGCTGTCTCCCGTTATCGTACAGATGTAGACGTCAGATAGCAGAACTATTACCCACTTGAAGGCAGAAGTCAGATCGACTGTGATAAATGAATGACTTGACCCATTCTTGGTTCAAGTGGAAATCCCTCTGACCTTATCACAAAGTCATGGAGAACTAAATCCAATGACACGGTACACCTGGATACGCACAGTGTCACAGGGAATGCTTAAAAATGTTGGAAAATGTTTTTAAAAAGTGCAGCATGTCCATGTAATGGTAAGTACTTCTCAGCATCTTTTTTTTTTTGTTTTGTTTTCCACTTTTCCTACAAAATACATCTTTAGGCACATATACAGAACAATCTGTACTGCATTAAAGCTGCATAAAGCAATATTTCTCATACAAACACTGAATCAACAAACTCTCGATTATGTTTAAAGGTTGATGAATGCTGATGGTCCCACTGAGAATAAAAAAAATGGATTTCTGCAGCATTCCTCAGCTGCTTTTGTAACTTTCACTTCTTTTGTTTTGTCACTAATTTGCAAAAAAACAAAACAACACTGGCTCCTACAGTAGACACAATGGACAGCCACTCCCAGCAAATTCAGATTTCAAATTGACTATAGGCTGCCTGTCTCATGCAAAACTACAGAGAGCTGGTGTGTCAAGTGGTTAGCAAAGATAAGCATGTAGACAAACCAAAAGAGAGATGTTTGGAGCTTTTTACCAAATCGTGGCTTAAAAACAATATTGCACTTACATTCATGAGGTGGCCAGAAAGACTCTACTGCAATGCTCATGTGGTTCTGGTTCTGCTGGATGTGTAAAGAGCAAATTGCTTGCCAACATCTCACAAAAGTATAACAAGCAAAAGGTCAGAGTCTTCCTGCTCCTAGAGGTCAAAAATCGCTTAATGCAGCTTTAAAATGAGGAACAACTCACACAGGGTACCGTTAAGCAGCATTGAATGGAACAACGGTTACAATATCAAAGGACCGGGTTTGCTGTGTCACTTGGTTTCTTGCATGGACAAATATACATTTACATTACAAGCAGGGCCTAAACCACAAATGACCAACACCACTACATGAGCAAAGAGGGAAATCAGTATAAGCCGTCGGTTACAGAACGTGGCTGCGTTAATGTGAAATGAATTATCCTTTGACACTGATCTAATGAGCGCGGAAATGTACACCATCGAAGGTAAATCGACTGGAATGACTGAGCTGTAGCAAAGGGTGAAGATCACAACCGAAGGCAGTCTGTAGGTCGCTTCAACGGCACACACCACCTGCACTTACACAGCAAACGCCCAAGTTTGGGGAACAGTCGCCAAGCTGGGAGGGCACAGTAAAACAACACAAGAACTAGAATATTTTTGCAGAATGAAGTTAATTACCCATCTCAAATGAAAACCCCACAAACAACCCACTAAAAACTCTTCTTCTAGAACATATACTCTGCCCTCCCTTGCACAGTTATCTCTTGCTTGGCTCAAATGTCATGAAAACAGCTCAGGAAATGTCCTCTAAAGTAAACCTTTTTGGGGTTTTTTTGCCTCATAAGAAATACAACTTCTTGACAACTTGTAGAGGATTTCAGCCTGTATTTTGAGGGCAGCAACTTTTCATGTTTATTGGTAACAGAATTGGTAGAGCTGAGAAATTAAAAGTGCAGACGATTGTCCGACCAGTAGTTCAACAAACCAGGACAAGATAAGATACCGATAGCCTTAAATGTTGACACAACTCAGCATGTAATTTCAGATCTGTTAAGTTCTAACCTCAAAGCAACCTCCAGACAGATCAGATCACATTAATCTGAGCCCCCGTACACTGTGGCTGGGAAATAAAACCCACTATCATCTTTAACACAGATAACTATGACCCCCAAAACAACCCCAAAACTCGGAGACGTCTTCAGGTCTACGCTGCCGCTGCTATCATCTTTCATATCTGTTTATGTCTGTGAGTGGGTTGAAAGCAACATCCAGCAGGTGCATCTAAAAATAGGAAAATCCTTAAATCAGTTTATGTAGAAAATTCTGTTTCTGAGGTAAAATATTACAAATTAAATTCAGAATTATATAATAGCCGGTTTTTCTTTTGTGTTCAAAATCCGGTAATCATAACCCTCCATATACAAGATGTAATATTTATTTGCTGGTTAGAAATAACGATCATGAGCACTCATACAATAAACTGTTATATTCATAACACAGCCACGTCACGAATACCAGGTCAGTGGTGGGAATCCTGGTGCTGATGAGCTACTTTATAGGTGCAAAAGGGGACCTTGGGAGAAGAAGAACACTGAGTAGTTATCTGCTGACAGCATCAGTTCACTGCCCTCAATATAGAGGCCTCGGTCAATCTAACCAAGCTCAGCCGAACACATCCTCGGTCTAAATTTGTAAATGAGGTGTTTTTCACTCAGGTGGTGAGCAGCCATATTCAGCTGTTGTTTAAATTGGTGAACAATGGGATCAGCATAACATCTAATTCAGGTCACACTACTGCAGTAAGCCAAAAACTCAACCTAATGTGGTTGTCGTTTTAAGGATTTTACCTCCCGTTTAAGGTTCCACTACTGCTTATAGGTTTAGGAGGTTTTCCTGTCCTTGGTCCACTGCTGTGATGTCGGAGTACTTGCTGTGTAACTGTCTACACAGCATTACATTAGGTTTACTTCTGAAGACTGCAGTATAACATTAAAACCATGTTTAGCAGGAGATCTTCATAAACAACCCCACTTAAATTTCAACCAGCTGTCAGACTGTCGGTTGGCCAGTCGATCGAATAAAGTGGCAGACATCATGACTATGCATCTTCCTCCTAGAAGAGAAGAAGAAGAGCAGAAACGACAACTGGCTTTCCTCTAGGAAACAGTCACGGCCGTACATTGTCTTTTATTTGTTTTTAGCAGCATAATGGCTGTCATTGTCACTGTGCGTAAGTTTACGTGGATACGAAGTCTTAATGTCCATTTACAACCCTTTAACGGGCTTGTGAGCATAAGCGTTTATTGGATTATACTGTATCTGCTAATGACAGTTAAAGAATGGAGACGTCTAATAAAAAATGGATCCACTTCACCACTACCAGCAAAACTTGAGCGACATGAAATAGAGTGGTCACATTTGATGTCTGCGGAAACCTTTTGGAATTTACAGTTTTGTTTTTTTTTCCAACGAGGTCTGGCCTGGCTGATGACGTACAGCGAGATGTAAAGGCGAAGAAAGCCTCCATGGTACTGTAGAATTAAAGCCATCACAGAGTGTCCATCTCTCATTAAATCTCTCTGTTTAGACACTGCACCCATCTCCTTGAAAAGCTTGCAATGCAATAACTTGTTTATTGTGACCAAGCCAATGTCATTGGTGTCAGCTGATACAACAGAAACGGTTTTCCATTTGGTTAAGCCCTGCCAATTTAACTGCAAATGATCTAGCTGCTATGCTTGTTAAGATTCATATCTCCCATTCATAGATTCCAGGAGTATCCTCACCCTGTAAAAGTCCTCCCTTCAGATGGAACACGAGTTTGCTCTCTTTCTTGGTTTAGGCTCTCCAAAGTCCCGGTCATCTGCAGCACAGTGGCTGAAGGAGCAAATAGTCTGAGAGAGCCTGCGCATGCCCAGACGAAACACACTGTTAGACAGGCTGTAGATGACACAGTTGCAGAAACTATTGCTGATGGCCAGCCAGGTGGTGATGAAGGACAGGGCAGGACTATCCAGCACATGGGAGCTTTCTAACAGAAAGTAGATGATGTAGGGCAGCCAAAGCATGTAGAAAACACTAGTGATGCGGAAGAGCACCATCGCGTAGCGCCGATCTGGTCCATGCCCTCCATGATGCCCGCCACCATTCCCCTCACCAGCCTCCATCTCCTGGCTGGGGAAACGTGCTCGCCGTTCACTGATCTCCCTGTTGTGTTGCTGGCAAATGCGAAAGATGTGGTAATAAGTAAAACAGACCACGAGGGCAGCAGGTGCATACAGCAAACATACCACAAAGCCCGTAAAGAGGGCAGAGGTCGGCCAGGAGTGAGCGCACCACTCAAAAATATCCCCGTGATATCCTGGCTTACCCCAGCCGAAGAAGGAGGGTAAGAAAACCAGACTAGAGTACACCCAGATGAGGGTGATGCAGCCTCGTAGCCGACACGGTGTCACCAGCTGGTTGTAGGACAGTGGTTTAGTGATGGCCAGGTAGCGGTCCACACTGATGCAGGCCAAGCAGGCCATTGAAACGCTCTTCAAAACAGAGATGACGTAGCTGAAAACCTGGCACGTGATTGGCTCCTGGACGCCTGCTGGGTAGTGGAGCAAGGACAGGGTGGGCACCAGGCAACTAAGGCCCACCAGCAGGTCAGCGTAGGCCATGGTCTGGATGAAGTAGCTGGTGGTGTAGTGGTGTAGCAGAGGGGCACAGTGGAACACAAAGATCACCGTCAGGTTCCCAGCAATAATGAGCACTGTGAGAAGCACAATGACAGCAGTCTCCAGAACACAAGCCTCTACGCCTTCGTTCAGCCCCCAGCCCAAGGGACAGGAGTGGTTGGAGGCCCTTCTAGAAAAGAAGTCTCCATGGCTGCTGTTGGCAGTGAGCAACGTGTCCGTTGTCAGTTCAGACTGGTTCATTGTTCTGGGTGCTATCCAGGTGGGTCAGGTTTGTGGTGTGCCACCCATTAGGCAGCTGGCCTGAAACTGGAGAAGTGCCCGTCTCCCTCCCGTTCTTCACCAGGCGTCTGCAGCCTCCCTCAGTTCACAAAGCTCGATACTCTCTCTAGCGCACTCATGCTCTCGTTCACCTTACTCTCACATAGCTGGGTCTCAATCAAATGAGCACTGGCTGGAGGAAAATCAATAGAGCCTCTGGGAGGGTAGGACAGCCCGTTTAGCTCTCCTTTCCAATCACGCATGGTTAGTGAAAGTAGTGGGTGGGTACCAGTCAGGAGCAGGGAGAAAAAAAGCTGTATTCCTTCAGTAAACCTAAAGCAGGGGAGCATTGGTGTTGTGGCCAGCATCTATCCCAAAGCAGAGCTTCCCTGCTGCTTTGCCTCCCAGTCTGTAGCCTCTTCGCCTGATTCTAATGAGAGTTGCCACCAGGAGGCTGAGGGCAAAAGCTGTCCTCACAAGGGCAGAGAGCAGCGAAGATGTGAGGGAGGAAACCACATGGGGTTAAAGCATGAAGCAAAGTACAATGCTACCCTCACTTTACAGTTCCTCAGAGGAGAATAACTAAGAAAGCAGCATAATGGCTCCTATTTCACACCTACAGAATAAACTGAATGTACTGAGTGCGGTTACTTCTCAAAAACACATTTTAGGGGACCAATGTGTTGAATAAAAATAAGAGCTTATTTTAAGGAGTTTCTCTTGGTGTATAATTGCATCTTCCTCTTTGAATCAACCAGTCATACAATCCAAAGTTTCACTTTGCTATGGGTGCTCGTGTGTTTACTGTGTAAAGGCAGGCTTCCCTTATTTTGGTGGTCCTCTGGTCAGTGTCTGGAGCCCCTGTATGCCCAGCTATTGTCTGAATCAAAACACAGACACAGGCTAGAACAACAAGGGGATCTCCGCAGGAGATAATGTCACAGCTCTCTCAGCACACATAGCGGTGGGGGAAAATGTGTTTACAAGGCATCCCTAGAGAGAATGAGGTAAAACCACGTGCATCGAAATCATCTGGATGAGTTCTGCCGATAAAGTGATCTAAAGTTAAAATCCAAAAGTGCAATCTTGCCTCGCAGAGTTCTGGACTGCAAGTTGCGGAACACAAGCAAACATAAAAGTCCAGTTGTTGATGAAAGTGTTGAATGTCAGATTTCCATGCAGGCATGTGAAAGGACTCTCCAGGAGCAATGAGAGGCCAGCTGAATAACTCAGCGCTCCACTCAATTTCACTCCTCAGCAATCCCGTGGCACACTTGCAGAGAGGGGTTTGGGGATCAATCGGCAATCCACTTATTTATCCCATAAACTTGTTACTTGAATTTTCGATGTGACACTCTGAAGCCCTGGCAGTGCTTCACAGGGCTTAGTACCTTCTTCTCAAGTGCTTAAAGCAACCGTAGATTTTCTAACTTGCCTCAGTCCTTTCAAGTGAGCGTTCTGTTTAGTTGTGGAGGTATGGGCTCTTATAGCCTCGCCTTTAACTCCTCTCTCAGTATGTCTGTCGCCCTGAACAAAACACTGGCAGCGCAACAAAAGGGGAATCCACTCTAGCAGCGTAAAGAAAAGACCGAGTCCCATTCGGAGTCCCAGTTTTAAGCACTGTCCTCAGCGAATCTCCCCTTTTACATCCGATAAAGAGGACAACTCACGTTTTTAATAAATAAATCCTTGGATCCTGGCACACAGAAAGAGATGAATGCAATGCATCTGTCCAAAACGGCAAGTAAAATGCAAGGGGGGGAAAAAAAAAAAAAAAAAGATGACTGCGCTGATGGAAATGAGTTAAATCTGCAGCGAGGGAAGCGAGGGGACGAAGAGTCCCTCAGCCCTGGTGCAGTGAGGAGAGATGCTGTGACTGGCTTACACTTCCCTCCCTCCCTCACCACACAATCTCTCTAGCTTGCACACTCAAGTCTCTCTCTCTCTCTCTCTCTCTCTTTGCACACACACACAAAGTCACACAAACACAAACCCTCCCTCTTCCTCGCTCAGCTCCTCGCTCATCGCCCTGCCTCCTCCCCTCCCAGCTGCACCTGAGGCTGCCTGCCACATTATCCTGTCTCTCAGACTGGCTTTCTCCCAGAGGTAAATTTGGATACATTTCCTATTTACATATCACTTATCTCTCTCACAGTCTATTTTCTATTAACTAAAGCCCCCTCCCCCCTTCCACCCTTTCTCCCCTCCTCTTTTTCCTTCCCCGTTTAAGTCCCACATCTTCCTCTCACTTCCCCTTCTCCATATATTCACCTTGCCCGATGCTTATAAAACAGTTCTGCTTCGTTCATACATAAAAACAACCTACAGCGATAAAAATATAACATAAAATGATCAAATGTAGAACTGTTGACTTTACAAGTGACTCATTTTACCATCTCTACTTTCCCTCTATTTGCCACTTTGTTAAATTAACAAATAACCAAACGACCAGCATTGAACATCGTCTTCAGACCAACACAAACACTTGATTATGCTAAGGGCCATGTTGGACAGCTAAGCCTTGTAAAACGCGTCCTCTAAATGATCAATCAAGGCTCCAGGTTCTTCTGGTGTCTTTATTTATTCTTATTCAAGCAACAGCTTAGCACAGTTATGTCTGCCCCTTAGTTACAGTTGCCAAGCATTTCGGCCAGTTGGGAGCATCCTCTGGCCAGCGGATGATAAAGAGGATCAAGTGACAGCAAATTGGCAAAGCAGAAGGGCGGATGGAAAGAAAGTGTCAAGCACCGTGGTTGGGCAGCAGAAGCTTGCAAAAAAAGGTACATTCGATGCAACTTTGGTATCATTACTGTATTATTGTTTTAATTCTAAGGGTCACTGAGGAGTGGATGGCTAAAAGCTGGATGGAAAATGGCCAATTTGAACCAACACTACACCTGAACTCTTTTAGGAAGAGCGCTTTGATTAAATGATCCCATAAATGTTTGAATAGAGCAAAGACAACAAAAAGTAAAGCAATCATAGAAGAAGAAGAGACTTTTGCTGCCTGACTGCCCTGAGATAAGTCTCTGCTAGAGCACTAGTCCTTAATATTGTTTAGTATAAAGTACACCGGAGTAGACTGGAAAAAAACAAAAAACAAAACAGGATACAGTCGTGACTCGATAATCTGACACTAAACGTAAAACCTTCTTTTAAGTCGGATAGCAAGGCTGTCGGACTGTCCAGGTTGAGATACAAGGAGGGCTTGATGGCTGAAGGTTCATTTGTTGTTAATATTTAGGGTCGGAGCACTACAGTGCGTAGGACCCTATTGGAACTGCTACGTCATTATTTCTTCGTCACAAAGAAACGTGTTTTTCAGGTCCTAAACGTGCTCGAAAACTCACAAAATTTGGCGCACACATCAGACCCGGTGAAAAACTTTATAGTTAGGGGGAAATACACACCTCAATAGAAAACTGGCTCCACAGCGCCACCTAGAAAATTTCAACAGAGTCCCATCGGAAGCATGTCTGACCTCGACCCACGCAATTTGGTAGGAATATGGAGGAGGTCAGGACGACCAAAAAAGTCAGTGACAGCCGTACCCTAGACCCAAGAGGAAGTCCGCCATTTTGGATTGTTTGTTTGTCCAATCTGAGCTAACTCCTCCTTGGGGGTAAGTCACAGAGCGCTGAAACGTGGGTAGCAGGTAGAAAACGCCTTGAAGGTAAAATGTTATCAACATCATCTGCAGAGGTCAAAGGGCGTGGCCATGGTAACCCTCTGATGTTTGATCCTTCGCCATGAAACAGGAAGTACCGTGTAACTACCCTGTACCTGCTCCATTCTGCCTCAAACTTTACATATTTGATCAGACTGCTGTCCTGATCACATCCATATGCCAAAATCTATTCACAGTCATAGCGCCACCTATTGGTAACAGGCTGTTTGAGGTATTACACTTACTTGTGCCATTGCTCCAAGCTTTGTGATATCATTCCTAAAATTGGTCAGCTAAGTCTTTCCACATTGTTGATGCTACAGCGTGAAGCTTTTGTGTTTTCAAGCAACGGTGTTGCCATGGCAACGCATAGCTTCTATGACACGAAAAGGACTTTTTGACAGCTTTGGAATGCTCATAAACTCCCCAAAACTGACATACGAGTCACTATCGGCTCAACCACAGACAATGTGTGACTGTTTGGCAAAATGGCTCTATAGCGCCCCCTGCAGCAATTAGCCCCCGCAGGACATTTAATCGATGTTTACAAAAATTGGTAGGCATATGTAACACATCAGGATGCACAAAAAAGCCTCTTGGACCCACACCATAAACTTAACAGGAAGTCTGCCATTTTGAAACAAGTGTGCAATTTTTTGTGATTTTTGCCATTTTCAAAATCTATCTCCTCCTAGGGCTTAACTCCTACACACCTCAAATTTGGTCAGCGCATACAACAGGGCTTGGTGATCAAACGTTATCAAAACGCTCTGCAAAACTCTGAGGGCGTGGCAGCAAGGATTAGGATTGTTAAGGGTCGGATTATCGAGTCACGACTGTATTATCCAATTATATAATTGTGTCTAATTCGAGAAATCTACAGTATTGTTTGGTCAAATTCACACACAAAGTTTTACATGAAACCATCGGAGAAAAACCAACACGAAGCAATGTGCCTTCAGTGACAATGGCTGAACCTATTCCTTCCCTTCAGTGTCCTCGAGGAAAATGTAATATGATGCAATAAAAAAACACAGTAAATGGTGGCTCCTGCCATTCCAATTCTCTGACTTGCCACCTGTTTATGACAGAGCATTCAAGACACAGGAAATGCTTGCACGGACTTGCTGACTTATATATAAAGGCAGTAGCGGCAAACATTTCACTCAAGAGTTGCATCTTGGTTTAAGTATTTCAGACGCAACATTCCTAAATAAGGGATTTCTGTTTTTGTTCAATTTTCCAATTTGCCGATAATATAATAACCATTAATTACCATCAATGTACATAACATACAACATTTTTGATACTAATACTGAGCTGTTAGGGGAGTAATCAACATAAAAGCAGCAGCAGGCGTGTAGCTCAAACAGAAGCCAAGAGGTTTATTGTCTATTAGCAAATGTTTACGAGGTTAAACTACTTCGGTGGTCACTGTAAAATAAATAAATAAACAATGAAGAAGACTGGTCAGAAAGACAGGAAGCTTAAACTAAAAATAGAAAAAACCAAGACTAAAAAAAGAAGAAGAAGGTCAGGTGGACAGTTGTGTTGTCACTATGGAAGGAGCCAGTCAATGGAGATCTCTCAACACGCTGCTCTTTACCTTTGGAGGTGGACACTGATGAAAAACACGACCAGAAGGCCACCGTTAATAATTCATTCTGCTCCAAAACAAAGCCAGCAGGGCCACTTGGAAACAAAGGTGGAGTCTGATTCACCTTTCACGGCTTCCCAGCATCCCACCCTCCTCCACCCCTGGGCTCCTGCTGATTTCAGTCTCAACAGCAATGTGTCAGCATAAGCAGGGAGTTTACGTCTACATTAAAAGGTGTTTGGCTGGGAGGCTTATCCAGAGCACAGCAAATAATGAGGCAGGGTGTTCACCATCTTGTTCAAAGACTCTTTACCAGGAGAAGATGAGTGACTATAATTAGGTGAGTAGAGTTTATATGTGTGCCATCCTTCTGGAGCAAGCTGTACGTGGTGCTTAATCAATCATTCAATTAAATAGGAACAAAACAAATGATAAACCTGCTCTGGGAGGAAAAAAAAAATAATCCAAAGACTGTCATGAAAAGAAGCTTTTTCAACAAATGGCTGACCTTATGTAGACAGAAAGATGAATACTTAGAGGTCAGGCACCAACTTACAGTAGTCAGCCTGCTCCTGAAGGTTGACCACAGGACAGTCAGTACTTTAAGCTCTGTTCACTTGACATTAGTACAAAGTCTTCTATACTTTCTCCAGGATAAAAAAAAAAATGTACAGAAAGGAAAATGTTGGGAAAAAAAAGAGGTAAGGTGATGGTCCTTCACTTCTTGACAAGAATGAAAATACGTAGACATGAGGACCAACACACAAACGTTCATAGATGTTACATCACAAGTACCTGTTCAATAAAGCAGGCAGCCAGCGGACATCTATTGTGGCACCAATGCTAATTTTAATTTTAATTTAATTTTCTTTAAAAATGAATGAAATCTCCTCGGCCCAGGATTGTTCTCGGTGTGTGGCGGTAGGTTCGCCTGGGATCAGACTAACAAGACGCAAAAACAGGAACACCCTTCAGATCACACTATGGGCCACCTTTTCCTCTCATGCTGTCGTAATTGAAGACGCAGATACAGATAGAAGACTTGTCTTGTCCGCTAAGAACTGACGGCCGATGATTTATTACAAAAAGTATCACGGAAGGCGTTTTATTGATTCCTTACAAAGATGCTGGTGGAGGAATGCAACGCCAAACAGTCATATTCCTATAACTAGCATCCCCATTATCACATTTTTATTCCCACCAATCCTTTTGAAAAGGAGTTTCGATTTTGTTTAGTGGCTTCTCTAAGGACTGGTTGTACAAAATTTACAAGGAAGTTTATGTGATTTAATTTTCCTAAACAGCAAAATGTAAACGTAGTCGTTTCTGTACTGTAACTCTGACCACTGACAAACCCCCTTGTTCAGGAGTCCGGGGCCGGGAAAAGGGGGGGATAGGTGTTTAGTGGGGCAGATTAGCGCTGGCTCACTGCCTGGATACAGACCTTTAGCTAGCACCATCAATAGACCAACACTAAACCAGCTTAGCAGACAGAAGCCAGTGTTATATTTATCAAGAGTGGGTCAAGCTTTGTTGTTGGATTCGCTTCCAAGGTTTACGGCGCAGACGACGAAGGATTTGAAGCAACATTAGGGGGGGTCGCCGACTTGCTTGCAGTTTACCAAGCCGTCATTAAGACTGCCGGGAAAACTGAGAGTGAAAATGAAATCATGCACTCCTTGTAGATGCTGTGATCATTTAATCCAGTGACTTTTGTAAGCCCCTCGGCCTCTCTTGGCTCAACGATGTCCTGGAGTGTAGAAAGCGGCACAGACTAGCATCAGGTTTGGAAAATATAGGTATACTATGTGCACAGTTTTTACAGTCACATCTCTTTGCCACTAGGGACAGAAAGCGTGACGATAGTTGCGTATTGTTTTTAATAGTTGTGTTATTACAGGCCAATATGTCAGCAACGACACATGAGACTGAGAAGGGGAGAATGTCAAATAAAAGGAGTTAATTAGCAGTATCTGGAGAGCAAATTAACAGCTTGTAATTATCAAGTTTCAAACAGCCACAACTTATATTGACCATCCTAATGTTAAAAATATCTCTACCACTGTCACCTCCAGCACAATGTCACCATGTATACTGCTTACATTGGGATTACAGCAGCTGAATGGTAAAGAGGAACTAAAGGTCAAAGACAGGCTGCCCACTGAAATCACCATCTATCATCTTCATTTAATATCACACCACATGGCGGTGAAGACCTGTCTGACCGCTCAGGTTGGGATATTTATATTCATCATCCCGTAGCTCCTATTGTCCTTGTACCATGTAGGTCAGGATGTAATGTGCGTCTCTTAGTCATCCGAACGTAAACAGTAATCAAGTCCTTGTGCTTTCACTTGATCTGAATGTTTTTTGTCACAGAAAAACAAGCGTGACAAATGCGTGCAGATCAAGGCTCTGCTTTGCATTTGCAGTTTTAACATCACTAACATATTGCTTTAATGGGTTGTGTTAGCAGGCTGTTGGCCTGTATTATGGATGCGTCACCACCGTATGTTCAGCGGTATGCAGTCCTGTGCTGTTGACTATGCTGAATGTTGTTTTTTTTTGCATAACAGAGCAGGTTCAAGTTTGATCTTGCTTTAAACTGCATCCAAACAACATTCCCGCTATACCCTTTCTGCGCATCTGAATTCAACACCAAGATGAAAAAGTTATTGATGTTGTTCGTGGCAATTCATTCAGACTTATTGAATTAGGAGACACAAGCCGGCGCTTGCTCGGCGGTAAGAGGAGAAAGAAGCGGAGCACTACTCCAGCTGTGAGGCTACAGTCGGTTTGAAGACTGAGACACACAAGTGTTGTGACCAAAGAAGAAGCTGGAGGCTGGATCTCCCTAATCCGAGCTGTCATATCAGTGTCAGTACGGCTAGGAGGCTAAGATAACGCACACACAGTGGATGCACTCGCTACTGTATGGAGGCACAATTACAGTTACAACAAATACCCCATAAGTCTGTTCATTTCTGTCTACATGGGAACGTCTACATTAAATTCAAAGCGCGCTGAATAATTTAAAAACACCACCTCAACTACACATAGTATACACACACATTCTGGTAAATACTCAGAATCGGTCGTGGATTCTGTCTTTTCTCTTGTTATTCGGCTTAGGGAAATGACTGACTGTAGGTTGATGAAAGGCAGCATGTCCTTTCCGGGTGCCTGCTGGTTTCCTGCCGTGGATGCTGTATGTGAACGGGAGCTGGATGGACGCATAATGGAGACACGCAGACTCAAGAAAGGAGGAATGCTGTGAATAGACCTATATAAATGAGGGGAGAATGGAAGTGGTGTTGGCTGTATTGTGGACATGTGGTGCAGCTGGTCCCTACAGATACTATGAGGGAGGATGGAGAGAGAGTGTGTGTGTGTGTGTGTGTGTGTGTGTGTGTGTATCGTATGAAACTGACAATACTCGAGACCCTCGCGGGGATTTTTTTCATCCATGAATGATGGGGGATCTCAGAGGAGTCGCAGGGCACAACTAAACTGAGTAATGACGTTTATGTATGTGCATCCTGTGTATCTGCACACAGCCATACTGTTCATCAGCTAAAGGTTAAAAAAAATCTTGCATTAATGTCAAAATCTGTCATTTTTTCATTTATTTATTTTTTGCTCTCAGCACCTACGACACTGAGAAAAGGTTACAAGCAGTATGATTTTAATATTTTCACTGTCTTGTGTAAGTGCAGCGAGTAAACCAAGAAATAAAACAGAAAAAGTCAAAATCCAAACCACTGTATACAGATACTGTACAGTAGTGACTGCAGCGGTTGCCACAAGGCTGAAAAAGTACTTGTGGAAACTCATAAGAGCTTGGCCACCTACCTAGGTTCCAATTATTCAAATATCAAGTACTTAATTAACTAAAGCAGAATGTTGAGACAAAGGTGAAAGCAGACACGGAATCGTCATGGAGACAACTTCAAGCAAGTCCAAAGACCCTCGCTGTTACCATAGCAGCCTATCTTATGTACATTGTACTCCATGTGTCTGTATGCGGGTTATCAGGCGTGGGTGTAGTATTATTCCAGTCTGGCTGCATGGCTGATGCTACCTTTGATTGTACACCAACATTAAATGTCATCACTGAGCTGGCGCCTGGCCTGAATATGATTTGACAGCAAAATGTAAAGCACCTTACAGGCCTCGTATAATTTGATCTTTGCTTTAAATTGCAGGTTTTGTACAGAATTTGTGGGTTTGTTTCAGTTTTGGGACGGGATACCAGCAAAGATCAGGTAAGAAGTGAGAAAGTACAGAAAAATAAAAGTAAATAATATGTAATTTTTTATCTTGTATGCATTTCTTTGCAGATTTTTCTATACTGGGGTCACAATAGCTAGCAAACAAATAACCAAGAGGACAAAGCACTTAAATTAGTGCATGACAAAGCAACAGATCCCAAACAAAGGTGGTGTGTAGTAGGATGGTAATAAGAAATACTATGCTGCGTTCATATTTAAAAGGCAGTTATATATGCATCAATAAAACTGGTCTGTTCAAGAAAATAGATCCAGAGTCTGTTCAATATAAATTAAATCCGTTGCTGATAATTAGAACAAATTCTCTTCATAGGACAGTGTGAAGATGTGACAAAAAAGTTAAAGAAAGAAAGAAAAATCAATCTCCTCTGCAAAACAATCTCCTTGGAAGACCTTCAGGTTCATACAGTCTGAGGCTCCTCACAGCCTGCTGCGGAAAAACCGCTGTTCCAGGCTTCTGCTTCGAGCCATCGAACCTGAGGAGAGATCCTGACCTCTGTTAACACACTAGCTGTGCTGTGAGTGAGATTGGCTTTTGGAAAAGGCAGCCATGGAAATAGCTGGCAGAGCTTTTTTAAGCTGTGGGTTCAAGCGTGGCAGCACACCTTGGGCTTGTTCAGTTCTGGGGACACGAAAAGGTTGTTCAAATGTCACCAGCAAACCCCCCAACCCCTACCCCAAACACAGCGCTGCACCAGCCGCGAAAGGAGTTATTTGTGAATGTCTCAGATGCCCTGAGGCCGTGGTGTGTGTGACAGATTGTGCATTTGTGACTCTGTGTGTGATGACTGTAAATGAGAGCAGTTCAACACTGAACATGACACTTGCGATCTCTGATATCAACCTAGCCGGCCATGGGCCACAAGCTGCTAAACGCTCAGTAACTTAGTCGAGCCCAGTGCTGCTCACATTAGGGATCCTCACGAGGTCAAAAACCTCTCTGTGGGTCCCTAACACAGGACCCCTGGTGAGACACAGTGCCTATTTACCACACTAATGGCACTTCCAACAGAACGGCAGTCCAATTACTTAGAATTCAATCAGCATTAACGTTGTCACCGAGCACAGACAACAGACATTTGTCATTTGCCTCACTTCCCTTTTACCCTCCCTCTTCCATCTTCCCTCAGTTCCATTCATTTGGTGCAGCTATTAATAGCCCCACCAACCGCCTATCAATACCATCACTACTCCAGCAAGACAGAGGATGTGGGCGTGGTCCAGGCAGCGGAATGAGAATAAATGAGCTGAACTACAGAAGCTTGGTCTTATGTAACCAGGGCGAGAAAGAATTGGGGGAGGGAGCGAAGGGGAGAAGGAAGGAAAGGCACAGAATAACATGGCTGATACGATGGAGAAAAGTGAATGTGAGCAATAAAAAAAGGAAGACAGAAAGTGAGTGACTGTGGGAAACAGAAAAACGGGAAAGAAAAGGCAGACAAATGAAAGGGCAGCAGGAACACTGTCCAATATAACACATGAAGATGAGAGATTAAGAGAAACATTAAGAAACTTTCACTGCAACTAAAAAAATCTGTGCCTTAGGAAGAAGTCTGCCAGCTCTCTCTTAACATTTACACACATTCCTTTTCTCCTCTCAGTCACTATCAGCCTCATATTTATGGGTCCACGTTCCTCCCTCTCACAATTTTTCTTCTTTCCATCTATTCCCCTCTCCCTCTGCTTATTGATTGAGGCAGGTAGTTTTACCCGCTCCTGTGTGGCAAAGAGAAAGACTATGTTATTATCAATAAAAAGGAGGATCTCTGTCTACTTTGAGTGTTTATATCACCTCCTCCTACTGCTGCTGCTGCTGCTGCTGCTGCTGTCTGGTCCAGTGGGGATCGGTCCCATTACAGACTGGTGTGCAAAGGTCTCACAGTGTCAGAATGGGTCACTGACTTTATGCAACTGCCTGGTCACAACCACTAAAAATTACACAAGACTAAGATAAATCAGATCAAAATCTGCACATATCAAGGAAATGTAATGAATATGTCCTGGGTTAAACATGTTGGATTGGTATTGTTTCTCATTTTCCTGCAGTGTGCAACTGAGTGAAAGGAATCTTCATATGGTCAGATGTTGTTAAGCTGTAGTATCATAATTAAGAGCAGTACTATTCCCACAGTTGACCTTCGTTAATCCGTTCATTTGGGAAAACGCAACAGTCAAAGTTTAGAAGCGTTGCTACTCTCGCCTAATTTAACATCAGCATCCATTTGAACTTCTTCTCATTTCTGCCCTCCTGAACTCTAACCTATTATTCATACCCTCCCATTAAAGAAGGGGAAAAAAACAGCTGTCACTGAAAAAAGTTGACAAAAGTAATAATAAATAAAAATGTAATAAAAATCATGACATTGCTTTTGAATTGTGGTTCAACAGAGACATTTAAAAAAAAAAAAGAGCATGATGGGACCCATAAACTAATATTTAACATTCTGTTGAACAATTCTTCGAGCCAATCGCTGCAATCAAGGGTTTTCTGTAACTCACAATCAGACTGTGCTCTAATTTGTATGGGACAGTTGTTTTTTGTTTGTTTTTTTTCTTTTCAACCACAATTACAAAACAATGTCTTACTTCAATAAACATTAATTTAGCAAAATTTTCTTTATTATTATTTTTTTCAGTTTCTACTTATTTGAGTGACTCTTGTGAATTTTGCCTTTTCTGTAACGGGAGGTTCTGAATAAATTAGAGGATGACTGTACATTGTGACCTTCTACTATGAGTTATAATATTGACAACATGTGCGTTACATACTTTTGATTGCCTGTTTATGTGGTTTTAGATTAGCACAAGTCATTCTCCAGTAAAACATGCAACAAAAAAAAACATGTGAATTTGTGCACTGAAGTCCATTTGTGTTATTTGTTTTGTCTGTCACATGAATCTGGTGGGTTCATCAATTTAGCAGCAGCATGATTTAATGTGTGGCAAGCCAAAATCCCAGGTTTTTTTTTTTTTTTTTGCTATTTTGACGAGCGTCACCACATGGAGGGCACTTGAACGACGTCGATGGCTCACTGAGGTGACAGTGGTGAATTCAGCCACCTCATACTGTCATGCACACAGGCTGAAGTGGCCTCCATCTGACGACACAGCCGGTGTCTCTGTTCCATGTTCATAAGTCAGGCAAAATAAGCCTCTTACGTCCAACGTGTTTCAACATGAAGACAAGCTGGAAGCAACTTGTACCTTTTCACATACGTTGACGATATATAGACCCAGTTTTTTTTTTGGTCATACGAATGAGACATCACCAGTTTAACATGTCGAATTAGCAAAAAATGGAAGCTCGGTTTGCCATATATTTTCTTTCCATTTTCAAATGCCAGGAAACAAAATCTGGCATTTGCTGGAGCCATTCAATCGTTTGGATTTGCTGCAACGATTTTGTCTGTGTCCTCATTAAATTTCATGGCTCTGGGAATTACATTTCTGGAGATATTAAACCATTAAATTGGCTTCTCGGGTAAGATGGGTGAAAATACAAATATTGTCAGGTCTGGAAACATATGAGATTCTTAATCTTTTGCCAAAACATTTCACAGAACTCTGTTTTGGGTCCTGAATAACAAATAAGTAAATCCTGCAAAAAATCTGAGACAGTAGAGCAACAATTGTCCTAAATTCTGTCTGAATGACACGAATCTTTTAATCCCTTGGTTCTAACCAAATAACATACGAAACGGACTTGGATTCAGTTTGCAGACACTGCTCATGCACAAGAATTTGGCCCACACCTTTATGACAGCATCTTCACCATCCTAGCTCAACTGACCCACCAACTGCACCAAACAGGTCATATGCGAACACAGCTTTAAAAAACATCCAACAGTTAAATATTAAAGGTCCAAAAATTCACTTTCACTTCTTGCAAGCTCTCTGGGAGGCCAAAGGGCCAGCACGAGCTGTCCTGAGACAGCACCGCATGCATTTTAAATGTCACCGCTAAATTAAAGTGTTCTCCGATCTGACACACAGTTCAGAGGAACAGCTCTAATGAACTGCAGTATCAGTGACGCCGGGTGGACATATGACTGCACAAAATAGGGACAAATATTTTCATCAAGGCGACACAATCTCGTAATGGTTCACACCACGCATCTGGTTTCCCACCATAACACAACGAACCCTTCACCTGGAAGAACCAATGAACTGTCTATGTAAGGTGGAGGGAACATCCACATGCAAGAAAAAGATAAAACACCAGTATAGTGAGACTATAAGCAACATGTGGATATTTCAACATGAACATGGAGGAAGACAACTATACACATCATTCTAAGTCCAAGTACATCTCGACTTTTGTTAGAAATCATTTTTTTGAGCTACAGCGAACACACAAGATCCAGCACAAACCATGAAAAGCTTGTTGCCTTGACAGCCCTCAAGTCTGGATGTATTTAAAAAAAAATAAAACAAAAATAAAATAAAATCTTTGAAAACTTGCACACTCATGTATGTACGTGAGCATCCAGGACATGTTTTGGTGTCAGCTTGTGCATCATAACCGCAACTTCTCATCAGCAGTTGTCCCTCCCTGGTCTGCGAGTGTGTGTGCGTGTGTGTGTGTGTGTGTTGAGTTTACCTTGGTGATGAGGATGCGGTAGTGCTCAAGCAGGTCATGGTTGTCGTGGCAACCAGCCAGCAGCTGCCAGACTTCAGCTCTGAGTGGCTCAGGAATGCCACTGCGAACCAATGAGGGCAAACCCTTTGGACGACTGGACAGGTTCCCATGCCTGGCGCGCACACACACACACACACACACACACAGACAAAAGTAATCCACTGTTTCAAAATGTCACTCAGTTCGGTTCAGCCACTTCATTAATTTGAAGTGCAGCTGGACTGATTTGATAATTACTTTATTTTAGTATGTCCTGTGGGTGTGACACGATAACATGTGGGCAGTGACAGCACAAGACCAATCGAGTCAATCACAGGTGTGGGTCTGTCGCACTGAAGTATTCATGCTGCACAAAATAAACGCAGTTCTGTCTCAAAAACAAAGTGGTTATTAATTATAGTATAATTACTTCAGAACGTACTCGGGTTGTTTCTCACTTTGGTTGCCGAGTAGGATGGGCTGACTGAACCCCTCGTTACCTATTAATACGAACGCACACAAATATACTGGGAGCTGCTTCGTACAGCAACACAACTCTGACGTTGCGTTGTTCTCCCACATCTCGGCTCAAGCTTCACGTCCTCATTGCTTTACTAACTCCAGTACTAGTTATAGCATTGCCGACCTCATTGAATAACACATCGTATATGTATTCATGCAGTACTCCACTAACAAAACGACCGAGTACAATACTGTAGTCTGGAGTAGCAGTGTTGTGCTCCCACATGAGGAAAAAAAAAAGAGAAATCTGCTTTTGAAAACACACTGTCAGCTCTTTTTAATGATGCTTGAAATCTCATCATAATGCATTTATTGAGGCCATATGAAAGCAATTTCCCCAATAAGCTTCACTACATTGTGCTGATGCAACAGCAAGAAAACAGGCTGGCAACTCAAACGAAAAGCCTGAATCATCTTTTATTCAGTTAATAATGTATGTATGTATCTAAAGCTGTACGTATCAGTGCTGCTTCGTGTAAAAGCTCAAAAAGTATTAACAAAAAAAAAAAGACAGTTTGGGTTATACCAGATAAATTAAGTGATATAGAGGCTAGAGAATAAGAATTTGGACTGCGCATGTTGTCTGCTCTTTAGGCTTTGTGCTGCAGCCAATTCCATTTGAAATGAAAAAAATATATATGATGCTGCATTAAAGTGCCAAGTCTGGGCTTTAATTTGAGTAGGTAGACCATATAAACTGGGAGAATAAAACAATCAAGCTGCCATAATGGAGCGAACCCAGGCTGTATATCACACTCTGTATGAGGCAGGGAGGGCTTCACTTCCTGTTGGTCATCCACATGTGATGAAGGCAACACAGCTGGAAATCTGAACACTTCATTAAGATGTTAAAGTCCCTCTACTAAAAACGGAATTACTCCAAATGCTGTTTCTTTAAGACATTTCACAAAAACGTTGTGTCTGATATTCGGTATAGTCAGAAACATTAAGCTCCCCACTGACGGTCTGAACCAAGTTCTTCATATTCAACAACGTTAACATCATTCATGCCTCTTAAAATCAATGTTTTTAAATGAGGCACACATTTATCTGCACATTCCTCAAGTCTCCCTGTCTTCTATTGTGCGTTCTAATCATTCAGACGTGTGTAGTTTGACTCTAACCAGTGATCTCCCCCCATCCATATTCCAAATCTCTGTCCGGATTTACTCCTTCTTCATGTTTTTCCTCAATGCCCACACTTCTCGCTGTCTTTTCTGAAGCCCTACCATCTGTTGAGGATTCCTCCCCAGGACTCCAGTATTTTCTCAGGACAGTCTTTGGAAACGTCTCCCGTCCCGCTCGAGATTTCACTGTCACTATCTGAAAGACAGAGAAGACACACTCACACATTAATATACATTCAGAGCACGACGTGGATGATATCTGTATCATAAAGCTACTCTGATACACAATGCTCATTTTAAACATGTTTAATACTGATGCCACACAGCTAAATGGAGGCAGGAGTGCCTGTGCAGTGCCTACACCTTCCATTACTGCTGTTCTCCCGTCTGGCAGTTCGTGAGGCAGACAAGAGGCAATCAGCACAACGAACCACTTGTGTTTAGATGCAAAAGCACTAATTGACTGTCTGGCCCGCTCTGCTGCTGGAGAGATGAACTGGTCCCCACACAGAAACCACCCACTGGAACCAACGCACATGCAATCCACACACAGATTAGCAGAATATGTCTGGCATGTGTGCTGCTAACATGGATTTTATAACACTGTATAATGTATACACCTGTCTAGTATGGTGTAGGTCCCTTTTGTGCTGCCAGAACAATGCTGACCTGTCCAGGCAGGGACTCCACAAGACCTCTTAAGGTGTCTTGTTGTCTCAAGCACCAAGACATGACCAGCTGTAAATTGTGAGGTGAGGCCTCAACGGATTGGAACAGTTTTTGCAGCTCGATGGAACTGAGATTCGGCAAATTTGGAGGCCAAGTCACCACCTTGAGTTCTTTGTCATGTTCCTTAAATCCTTCCTGAACAATGTTTGCAGTGTGGCAGGGAGTATTGTCCAACTGAAAGAGATCATCAGAGAATACTGTTGTGATGAAGGGGATGTGTTGCCTGCTGCCATGTTCAGTTGGGTGGTACATGAAAAAGCACCGTCCACATGAATGCAGGACTAAAGGCTTCCCAGCAGAACATCGCCCAGAGCATCACACTGTCTCTGCTGGCTTGAATTACTTCCATATGGCATCTTGCTGCCATTCCTTCCCCGGGCAAAAAGCGCATACACACCACAACCGTCCACACGATGCAACCAAAAACATGTTTCATCACATCAGACCACCTTCTTCCTCTGGTCCGGTTCAGAAGCTGACGGGCCCTTTGTAAACACCTAAATGTGGGCTGGGGTCAGCATTTTCCCCACCGTGTGTTCTTACTTCTTTCCATCATAGCTGGCTCCTTGCGCTACAGCAGCTCTTCACCACACAGTCCAACCTTTACCACCCAACACCCCGTCTGACAGGAGTCTGACACAGTCGTCCAGCCATCACAATTTGGCTCTTGTCAAAGCCACTCGGATCCTGGCGCGACTCATTTTTCCTGGTTTCAACACATCGGCTTCGAGAACCAACTTGTCACTGCCCAATATGTCCCCCTGTTGACAGGTATGGCCACTGTATAGATAATCAGTGTTGTTCACCTCCCCTGTCAGTGTTTTCATGTTGTGGCTGATTGGTGTGTGTTACACCGGAGAAGATGCTGAAATGAGTTTCACATTGGATTAAAAAAATATATTGGACAGTTATAAGTGACACACACATACAGACACTCACATCACGATCCATCTTCTTCCTAAATTATCTGATTGAAATAAGACCGCTACAGGTCGAAAACAACCACAAGAAAAAACTAAACCACAAAAACATGTCCAGTCTAACACGGTTCAAGGATCTTTATCATAGAATTCAATGACCTAAATAACTAAGAATATTTATGGACATATCTTGCTGTTACAGCAATGTCTCTGGTTGAAATTTGTCTTCAAAGAAAATAGATGTTTAAATGCGTCATTCACTCCCGATGAAGACTCCAGTAAGGACTTGACATTTAGGATATGAGGCAGATGTCTTCTTGGAGGACATGCTGCCACTGTGCTCACTGCCCCGCTGCTCCTATACATCCTCACAACCTCAGCAGGAGCTTTTCAGGTCTTCATAAATGCTTGATGAGTCGTTTCGAATGGTTCAGATCCAGCACAAAGCTGCTGCCGCTGTCCTCAGATTTGCTGGGGCCACGTGGCGGGGAAGCGTGAGTCCAATAACGCTGCCATCTTACCAGGTGATGAAAGAAACAGCGAAGACGAGGGCCATTACTGTTACCTTTTAATCTGGAGAGGGACTGCATGTTCACTGTGGGATTACTTTCAAATGGGATCTCTCTGATGTTCAAGTCACCGGTGAATTGGTTTTATCTATGTTAAAGCCAGCAGAAATGTCCTATTAGTATCACAGAGATGTGTTATTTATTGCCGATGCGTTGCTCTCTTCAATGGACTTTGGTTTTGAACAACACTTCTAGTTTGACAGCTATGTACTGATTCAAAAAAATCTGCTTCTCTCCTCACTGTGTATGTTTAGAGATACAGGATGGTTCCAGTTATAACTGATGAAGCAGAGGGACTGTATAGATAAAGGTGTGTGTATGATCACCGTTTGTGTGATGCATACGAAACAGGAGCACACAGGTTTTGTCTATCCGTCTGTGAGCATGTGTGTGTGAGACACTGTGACAAAAAACAATCACACAGCATGCTGCGTGAAAGGAAAAGCAAAGAAAAAAAGAAAATGTCAGCTTCAGGCCTATTTTCCACATTGTAGCTTCCACGGGGGGAGAAAAAAAATATCCACATGAATTGAACGAGTGTGTGCGCAGAAGTGGCGTCTACACTAGGAGTGAATTCATTTCTGCACACAATGAGGCTGACCTCCAGCTCCGCGGCCCTGAGCGCCTCCAATTTTCAGCTCTGGGGGAGGAGAAGGGGCGGCATAGAAAAAGCCCTTTGAATGGCTCCCACAGTGCCAGCTGAAAGCCGTCAGCTCCAGCCTTGGTGGCTGACTCGTGACTCTGGTCGATTCGACAGACAGACAGACAGACATCGGAGAGACGATTTTTGTCTTCCACTCTGTTAATATGTTTCAGCGCTTCAAGGAGAAAAGGCACACGACTGTTTACAGCCGCAGAGGATTGAGAGATGAAGCACGGTGAGATGAAGACAAGCCTCCAAAGTTAGACGGCCCCCCGTTGCTCCATCAAAATTTTGAAGAACGTTTTCAACAGAAGTTTCTATTGTAACAGCATGTTTTGTAAAGATTTGTAATTCACTCTCACGGAGGCGATATTCCACCGCAGAGCTCTGATTGCTGAACCATAAAACTGCAGAAATCTGTCTCCCATTAAAATGTCACAGGTTTCCCACATAGGTTGGACTAATTAACCTGTATGTTGTCCACAAACGCTATTATGATTCGCATAAATAAAATAAATAATACGGTGAAAAGGTGTTTTTTGCTATGCATACATTCATAATGAAGACATTTTAGTCAATGAGATCTCCATTTGCATTCATTTGGCTGCAGTGAAGCATTATTTTACCCACCGCGGAGGGAGAAACTCACCTAAAGAGACACAGGAATATGCACACACACACCGAAACCAGCAAAATGAACACCTAAGTGTGCACCTTTATCCAAATTAGTATTATCATGAAGCGTGCAGTCTGAATCGTGGCCAGGCCTAATCTGCGACACCTGCTCTACCTACCCAGTGGTCAGGTGGAAATGCCAATCCTGTTTATATTAGCGGGCTGAAACTGGGTCATGTTTGGAAACCACTGGAGTCTAACAGCCAGGGTTGGTGCTGTTTGTGCTGCTGCTGTTTTACCTCTGTCCCTTTTGGCTATGCTGCTATTACTGACGGTAAAACATCCACTCTGCTCTGTCACCAAAACCAATCACGTTCAGGCTCTTAATCAAAACACAAGGCTGATAAGTCGCTCTAATCGGAGTGTTTGTGCTAAACGGCGTGTTTGCACCAGCGGTCAGGAGACACGTTTGGAATAAGAAAACCCGAACAGTTGTTTTTGTATTCTGTGTCATATGTCGCCTTGTATTTAATTTTCACCTGAACAACAGATCATCATTAATTGGAACATTTAAAAAAAAACAAAGGCATTAAAGCAAACCCCCTTCCATGATATGGTCTAGTGCAGTGGTCTCCAACCACCGGGCCGTGGGTCATTTGGTACCGGGCCGCACAGATAGAATAAAAACGTTTTATTAGTTTATTTTTATTTCCAGCGAAGTCTGCAGGATGTTTTATTTTGAAACATGACTAGCTCGTCTTCCCGTCACTTCTGTTTGTGTTCGTTTCCCGCACTTGACTGTCAGTTTTTATGCCCGGCTGCTAAACGAAGCCGTCAGTCAACAACAAACGTCTCAGGAGAGCTGCTTTGGAAAGTGGGAGAGACTTAATACTGAGACAGAAGAAAAAGTAAACATGTTAAGCAATAAAAATTAATTTTATTCATTTATGAAACTTTTCAATAGAAAGAAAAACAATTATTATTATACGTATGTGCGTAATGACCGGTCCGTAGAAAAATTTCTTGCTTAAAACCGGTCCATGGTGCAAAAAAGGTTAAAGACCGCTGGTCTAATGGATTGAAGAAGACCGTTCACATCCTACTAGAAGGCCATGTGAGAGGTGTTGGATGCTGCTTGACACCTCAGTGCTCCAGTGCTATAAGCCAACAAGCCCTAACAGGATTGGGCCGAGCTCCACACGCCTGATGCACAAGCACACACACACACACACACACACACACAAGCGTGCATAATCACACAAATAACTCTGCAAAACCCCTGAGACTGTACCTGCAGCTCACTGCTGTGCACAATGCAACACATACAAATGCACAAAATCTGTTGCGAAACACAGAATCAGACTCATTCCACATAATCCGTCCACACTGATGTCACATGCCTTGCAACGAACATAAACATTTCAAACACACACATGTGCATAAATCCCTGCCAATGTTTACGCCCCTAAACAAAATTAAACTTCACTGCTGATGTATGTCTGTTAATAAATAGCGTACACGTGCTTGTGACAAGGCTGTGCAACACAAATAGAATGAATTTGTGTGTGTGTGTGTGTGTGTGTGTGTGTGTGTCGCTAAGCCTCCATTTCAGAGTGCATATCTGGACATATGATCTAATTTAGATGAGGCCTTCACACAACACTGAAAAGAAACGTGACTGTTGGATATATATTGCTCCCACCAACAAGCTATTTGTGGTGAACCAATTCCATTCTTTGTCATGCCTCCGAAGGTACACAGAAGTGGCGTTTTTCTCTCTCTCTCTCTCTTCAGATATTCAAAGCGGTGTGAGATTTGTATGGGGCTGAACAATGCAATGTCACATTTTCAATCAAGCCTTGGAGGACAAATTATGTCGACTTCTCGCACGTGTGTCTGTAGGAATGTGTGTGTTTGAGAGGACGGCTTTCGGTAGAATAAGTGCGGCATCGCACGCAGAGAAAGCTTCAGAGAGAATTTCTGCATTGTTGTTTAGTACATACTTTAAAGGATTAACTCAACTAACAGTGAGTGGGCAAATACTGAGCAACTGCAAAGAGAGCGAGAGTACCTTCATCAGCCTCCTCTTCCTCAGTGGGTGAGGCCAGCCGTCCTCTTTCTTCATTGCTTCTTTCCGCCTCCCTCTGAAGACTGACCACCTCGTACACAGCGTCGCTCTGACCCACTCTATCCGGTGCCTGCTGTGCACACATGCAGACACACAATCAGGATTTCTTTCATCTAAAAGGCAACAAATTTTCATAAATGTAGGCGATTTTTGAAACTGTGCAATCATACATTCATCAAAAATAGAAAATCATCCATCTTGAAAGAGTTAATGAGTGGAAATATGGTGTAGTAGGAAAGATTTACAACAAGTAAAACAAATAAACAGAACAACGGCTGCATGCAAATGAGGTATAGATCTGCCCGATATCATGAGAAATATGAGAATATAGACTCCACACACTCTATCGTGTGCTGCTTTAGCTGGCAGATACAAACCATGATCCAGATGTTTGCACAGAAACACAAAGCAAGTTTAAAACACCTGAAATCCGATTGATCAACAGCTCGAACGTGTAACATTTACAGTTGCTTGTAAGGGTTTGTTTCAGTGCCGTTTGTAGGCACAAGCTTTTTTTAAAAAGCCTTCTTTGTCAGTTATAATTATCATTATGACAAGTGTATGGGGGGGAAAAAATAAAAAGGCGAGCCAATCCGAAAAAAGGCTGTTGGCTGCTACACAGTCTAAACTGATTACCAGTTAAATAACTCGCAACAATGGACTGTCAGCCAGTTGAAGAGTGGGTTTACAGCTGCAGACTTTTAGTGTCTGCAATCAGAGTGAAAGTGCCTTGTGACTTTATTAAAGATATATTCAGGATTGTGTCAGAGATGTGGCCCTGCACTGACACCGTCCAACCAGCAGAGCCTTCCCTCACGTTTGTCCAGGACAGAAAGAAGCCAGAATATGTGCAGGTGTTGCTTTGGTGTGAAATCAACCTCAAAAGGACAATCAGCACGAACAAATGTAAACCCGACCGACAACAGGCCAGAGCTCACAGTTCCATCAAAGGGGACCAATACAAGAACAAGAGGCTGATATCTGAAGCTCCATCGGGGGTTTTGAGGCAGGAGCTCGGTGGTGGAGCCTCGGTTAAACCACTGACCTGGTGGTTGGAGGCGAGAAAAGCTATTTAAATGATCTGAGAGGTGCAAAATGAGAACTAGTATAGTGAAGGTTAAACGTGAAAGATGAAAGAAATCATATAGAACAAACTATCATGGATTAAAGTCACTATTCAGTTATTGATTGGACTTTTTAAATTTTTTTCTCTACCTGAGGTCATTTACAGGGATGAAAAACAGAATTAATAATTTAATCAATGCCTTAACAAATCGTTACAGATATTTAATCAGCGGCTGGCAAACCCCAGTGAGGAAATCCGTAGTGAATACCGGGCGTGCGTACAACAGGCAGAGATGTTCGGTTTCTAAAATGTTACTCAACACCTAAAAAAAGAAATGCGGTGAAGTTCAGCAACGTTCCCTTTTAACAGAACATTTAAATGTGGAGCGCAAAACTGTCTGAACTACTTAAATGCATCGCAACAGATTCAAGAAATGCACAAGATCATCTGATTGACCTTCGGTGTCAGAAGGAACTGATGATTATTTCTGGTGTGTTCAGCCACTCCGGAGCTGCTGCCCCTCTCCTCCACCTGGTAGAACGGATCAATGAGCGGTATTGATCCTCCCACTCGCATGGCATCTAATGACTAACTCAAGTCGGCGATGAGAACAGAAATTGGCAGAGAATATCAAGCCTGGCCTATTTTTAGAGAAAAATCCAAGGAGGCTTAGGTAACATAATTTGCTTTGCTACGTCCTCTGTGAGTGAATAGTTAACCCTACAGGATGAATTATTAACAGTGAGGACATTTCAGTAGAACTTTGGGCCAAAGAAGGTTCACTGTACAAACATGTCGTCCATTATGGATTTATAATAAAATAAAGAGGAGGTGAGGGGGGAACAGAACTAAACAGGATAATCCAATTCATTAGGTATTAACAACTCTCTGCTGAAAGTTATTGTGTGAGACAAGCACCATTTTATTTGAACTGCCTTAACAATAAATGGATCTCTGTGTCTTTTACTAATTTCCAACCACTGTCATCTCTCTGCAGGTGGTCCCATTAACTTCTGAATGTGGCCTCAAACTTTTATTTCCTCATCTTAAAAGGCAGACAAAATTATAACTGACATGTTGCTGATTTTTATTTCTGCATCTTTTTTAAAAAAAAAAAAAATGGAGCTCACTTGCAGAAACATTTAAGCTTAACTGAATATTTTATGTTTACATATCCGCCAATCCTTCAGCAGCTCCTAAAGGTTTATTATTTCTTTTGGAAAAGCTGGTTTGAGCTTGGGGCTGCAAGGTGGTTAGCATCGTTGCCTCGCAGCAAGAAGGTCACCGGTTCGCGTCCCGGTGAGGACACCTGGGATCTTTCTGCATGAAGACTCCATGTTCTCCCCGTGCAGCGTGGGTTCTCTCCGGGTTCTCC
>NW_007578583.1:164690-169691 GCF_000690725.1 Stegastes partitus
TGGATGGATGGATGGATGGTTTAAGCTTGAGTTCAACCTTCTCTAAATCTGAGCTTGACTTGAACGTGACAGGACTCGACACCACTGATCGAACCTTCAGCAACTTCCAAGTAATGTGGACACCAAATACACATTTCAGTGAAGCGGACACAATAAAAATCCAGGAAAGTTGGCTCAGATAATGATTCCTTGGTACTTCAGATGACTAATGACTGTTTTTTGGCAAAGTGAGACAATAGGACTACATATTTTATATGTGTGTGTATCACCTCTGATTGTCATCTTCCGAAAAAACCTCCACACAATATTATCTTTTAATTAGCTCTTAACCACAGCACCAGTCCAACACTCTTCCATTTACTGAGGAGATAACTAGAGAGGCAATCAGGCGGACGAGTCAAACCGCTGCTGTTAATTACCCACATGCAAATAATGAGACAGAGCCTCTTATTAGCTTCCACAATCCAAAGCTTCCCCACACTCCACTGCTTTGACAGCTCCCCACGGCCTACTAAAAGAGATCTGCTTTTTAACAGGGGAGAGGAAGCTTACGGCTTAACTGTATTTCTTAAGCACCTGCAGCAACTGCTCAGCCTGGGTGTGCTTGTGTTGGTGGGAGGCAAGCGAACACGCACACGCTCTCAGCACTTTTTAATCAAACAAGTTGTGAGGAAACTCAAAAGGGAAAACATTTCAGGGGTTTGGTGCCATTACACATTAACAGTAAGATACAGGAAGGGAGCGGGCTAGTTTTTGTTTTACCCACAAAACCGGGGACATCGTGAACCCTGATCACTGCTGTTTAGTAGCCAATAAACAGTAAATGTGACGACTGAAACAGAGTTCAGCAGAGTTTCTAATGATTTACAGAGACAACTGAAATATTAAGCTGTAAATGTGAGGTTTCCATTCAAACACTGCATATCATTACATCCTATATTTTACAGTACAAAGTGATCTTATGCTGAAATCGTGATGTAACCGATGAAGGGAATAACATGTGGAACATAAACGCACCAGCTTGAAAATGAGAGGCAGGCAGACTAAACTGGAGGCAAAAGAGGGAGATGCACAGATGGAAAGAGAGAAAATGAAAGTCAGCTGATGCACCATTTGTATCTTTCAGCACAGATCTTTAGCTTACATCAACCAAGTGTTCCATCTCTCTTGGATGCAGCATTTGACTGGTCACTGACCCACCACAATGCCACCAAGCTGCCCACCCTGACCTGCTCTGTCCACTGTGGTCTGTGTCCAAGCTGCCCATCCACTCAAACAGCTCTTCTCTTGTCAGTTTGGGTTCAGAACTGATGCCATTTGGGCTGTAAAGCCCTGTGAGACATATTTGATAGTGTTTTATATCAATGAATGCAATTTGACGAGAATAGTCTTGTAAAACTAAACCAGTGACAGCAACATGGCTGGATTCTCCACTGTCAGTCCTCCATTTCACCAATGTAAGTAATTGTACGTCAGTGATGTGTGTTGATCTGTGTTGGTTGCATCTTTAAAAGTCTTGTAGACAGTGAGTGGATTGAACTGTTTAGCTCCGTTATATTCGCTGAAAAAAATACCAGTGATGTTACACATGAATAAATCAAATCTGCTTTAAGACATCGGTCACACATTTGTGAAACAACAGATTAAGTGCAAATTTTGCTTAAAGTTTGCCAATAGATGTTTTAATCTTGTGACTGAAATCCTTCAATAGCCTAATTGGTTATGGAAAATACACACATCACATGTCATTTGTTCTAACACCATGGATGTATATAATGATATCTTCTGGAAATGTTTGCTGGAAAGTGATATGATACTGCATAAATAAGCCCAAAGGAATGCTTGTTTTGGGCTAATCCAGAAAACTAATATACAATAAATATAATAATATACATACACACCCAGTGACATCTGTATAATCAGTGTGGCAATAATGCTAACTGAAAAAATACTGACCAGCTAACAAGGACAACAAACAACATAATGACGGTAGACAGCGTTCTGTTGCTCAACTGTACAACCAGTTCATCAGAAGTCATCTACAAACCACCCAGAACAAACTCAACATGTGTCAACATTCACCTAAGATGCTTCATCTTTTCGACTGACTTACAGGCAGCACGTTACATAAGTCGTCCAACCAGGACGCTTAAAGAAAAATACATGGAAAGCATGAACATGAGTGACTGGGCGAGCAGGTGTGCAGGCTCTGGGAGGATTTAACAGCATTAGCAGGGATACCTGTCTGAGTTTGAGGTAGAACATCTCACTGAAGGTCTTGCGGCTGAAGTACCAGAAGCGTTCGTTTGATGGATAGACCCTGACGAGAGTTTCCAACAGGAAGCGAACTGGCTCCACCACTTCGGTCACCACCAGGTCCACTGCCACCGTCATGTAGACCTGCTTGTCTAGAGCGAAACAAGAAATAGGCACGGTTACTGTGGAGGTAGTATGCAAGGCCCTTGGTTTCTTTTCTTTTTACCTGATATGACTCAATCTATGCAAAAGAAAGCTCTTAAATTAGTGACTAAAATACATTCATATTTGAAACGTCAGTGTTAGAAACAAACGGTGAGCAGCTCGAGGTGCATCGCAGCTTTAGAGGCTTTTATAGTCCAACCAGGTGATGAAGTGTCCGGTAGTCAAAAACTGGTAAAAATCTCATCTGGTGCTCTTTTATTTATCATCATCATGTGTTTGTCTTTTATTTTCTAATTACTCAGAGCAACCTCACAATACATTTAGAAATCCAAGAAGAAGTGATAAAATTCCCACCACGAGGATGTCGCGCCCCCTAGTGGACTCCCCAACAGACAGTCTATAAAAGTGTCTATTAGCTAAAAAGCTTATGCTGCGACATGAACCCCAAGGCTGGAAAAAAAACAAAACATATTTCTAATAGTACAGCAAATGGTTTAGTTCATACAACAAGACATTCATAAAGAAAAACACGAGTCTTAAACTAGCAGCAGTCTGATTACAAAGGAGGAACTAACACACAACTAAAATAGAAAGTGTGGCTCAGGAAGTTATTTCACAGTAGGAAGGTTTCATTATTATAGTCATCTCATGGAGGGACATAAAATAAACTCCACCCACTGTTTCCTGACAGCTCGCCAAAGACAGTTTACCTGCAGAAGACAACTAACCTGACTACTGTTACACTTCAGACATTTCCACATCACAACACAATGCATGATAATATGAGAAATAATCACATCGCTTCTAATTAACTTTTCAATAATCCTGCTGTAAAAGAAAAAAGAAAAAACATTTGAAACGCACGACTACAGGCCTAGGTTAAAACCTCTGACTTCTGTGTGTGTGTGTGTGTGTGTGTGTGTGTGTGTGTGTGCGTGTGTGTGTGTGTGTGTGTGTGTGTGTGTGTTTTGAAGCTAGTTGTGCTCCACACTGCCCGACTTCCATGAGGTGGACTGCTCAGACAGAGCTGCCATCCACCTTCCAGTCAAACTCTGTGACCCTTTGAGTCAGCAAGTTGCCACATCGTCTATTTTGTCAGCTTTAATGGATTCAGAGAGGCAAGTTCTCAGCCTGGGGACACTCGCTCTACTACTTTGTGGGATTCATTGTGGGGAAAACGTAAACGATTTTATTTTTAAGACAGTAAAATGAGCGTGACGATAAATCAACTTCCTCAGCAAATATGTTTTCAGGAACATTTAGTTTAATGTTTTTGTTAAAATCAGGGTCCAGACATAAAGATTTTTCTAAACACGTACGACAAAAACCAATAAAGCCTGCCTCTTTCTGTAACTTTGTACTTACTACCTTATAACTTGTTTATAACTACATTTAGAAGGAATAAATCAAACGTACATTATGAGCACAAATCTGCAATTTTCCCAACATTAAAAACTCACTGAAGATAATCAGACAAACTGTGTCCTGATCATCAGGCAAAATCAATAAGCCAGTAAAAACTGCACAGGTACAGGAAAAGTGAATCTCCTCCAAATCCCGTCTCTTCTAGGTGTCCAAAGCTCTGTTACGCCTGCTACTCGACGCAAATTGTTCACACCTTCTTGTGTAAAACATGCCAAGCTTTGACAAGCTACGGGTCACAAGGCCAGGTGCGAGACTATACGTTATGTCAGGGGATAGATGAAGGCAATTATCACATCCCGGCTTCAGTTGGCCTACAAACGCTGCATAATTCCCACATGTGGCCTTGAGCAGCCTGATGTCACATTGACAATAATGTATGGAGATAATTCCTGCCGTATCTCACGTGTGTGTGGTGTAAACTACCACCCGTGGTTTCCATGTTAGGATAAATGCAACAAAAAAAAAAACTCACAAGCAACTTTAAGGGTATTTTAGGACACGTTAGATAGAATTTGCAGGCTTTGTAACTGACAGTAGAACATAAATTTAACCTTTCAGCGTGTAAAAACTTCTCTGGATTTGTAGTTATTTACGTAGCACGTGCGTTGTAAACTATGTCAGTGACTCATTCTGACCTTTCGGTGTGTCTTCATTCAGCAGCTGGAAGGCGGCCATGTTGGGGTTCCACGTTCCTGTGATCACGTAGGCCTTCCCGTCGGAGCTCTTTCCCATCGATTCCTGCGCATGTGATAATCGATTGTTTACTTTCTCGCACTCATTTTCTGTTTAACTGCAATAAAATGAATAAAGCGAGTGAAGTCTGGGACTAACAGTGAATGTACAACCAAAGCGGTTCCGTTAAGGTGTTTTACATGTCGGTGAGGTGGTCGTTCTCCACCGTGTTCCACAAATAAAAGGCACACACACTACTGCTCTTAGTTAGAAGTACTGTAAACTCTCCGTCACTAAATAAATGAATGAAATGGAGTTCTGCTCACCATGTCTAGCAGATGCATGTCACTGTTGCAGACTTTCTGTCCTGGACTCAGCAGCATCCCAAAACACCTCGAAGAAAGACACAGAATCAATCACAAATCAATAATGACTAATTCAGCTGCAGAGTTACACCTGCTAGGATCATATATTTTTGATTCA
>NW_007578583.1:170106-262061 GCF_000690725.1 Stegastes partitus
CAGGAGCGATCTCACACAGTTTGATTTCTGATAGATTGGGATCGAGCTCCGACACACCCTGCACTCGCCAGTCAGTTGAGAGGGGAAGGAAGATGGTCAAACCACTCGCACACGCGATAATAAAATGTTAAAGCACAGCACGCTTCAGGTAATTCACTAAGATGACCCTCTGGTCCTGTGATGCTACAAGAAAAACACAACCATCAGAAAGGACTTCAAGAACCAGGGTTAGGCAATGTCCAATTTTAAAATGCATGATCAATAAAAGGTAATATCTTTTTAACCTGCGCAGCTCAAAGACACCTATTCCAGGAAGCCCTTTCATTATAATAAAACACCCAGCTTGTGGCGCTGCTGCTGGCTTTAATTCAGCACCCTGGAGAGGGTCCAGACAAGCTGAGCTGTGGCCTCAACGTTTTAAGGATATCACACAAAAATTCAACAAACAGTAACCCGGTGACGTCCTTAATTTATAGCACACTGAGAGTTTATTTAGTTCAAGTTCATAAAAATAACCCAAGTTGCTATGTAAAGCCCCTTCAGCCTGATGTAGGAGGAGCAACTCCAGCTTCTAGTGTGAATTTTATTGAGATACATTCACAGCTGCTCCCTCAATTACACAAGATTCTTTATTTTTCAAAGTAGGACTCACATGTCTTACTGAGTGACATTTTAGTAACGTATACGTGACATTGTGAGCAAGAACAGTTCCAGATAAAAGACGATGTTTGTCACCGAGGGGCCTGGCAGCAGCTCAGGAACAAATACGCAGCAAAAACGTAGCGCATCGACACCAAACGTGACGCAAAACCAAACAGCGAATTAACCACAAAGACGGAGGCTATTTGAAAAAACGAATATTAATAAAGCGCCGTCACACACGGGCTGAACACCTCAGAAAGGATTAGTTCCAAACACAATGGGGGTTTTCACTGATACTAAAAATAAAAAGAGAGGGCAGGTGTCTGTCTCCCTCTGATAGCAATAGGAGGCAAAGGCTGAGGATGGAAAGTGGAAGTGACCTAGTTTTTCATTAGCGCTCATACAAACACAGAAAACGGTGCGACTGCAGAAGTTGTGAGCAATTTTGTTGTTGTTGTTGTTCCCACATTTGGGCCAGTGTGCTTGTGTGTGTGTGTGTGTGTGTGTGTGTGTGTGTGTGTGTGTACATTGTCCTTGAGAAAGAACATTTAAAGCAGTGTAGTGCCTTCATATGGAAAATCATCAAATAATTTACTAAAATGGAGTTTATAACAAGGCCATATATTTTGTATTATTTCCTTTGTCCTGCTGAGACAGACTAGAAAATATACAGTCTGACGAAATAATCAGAAACTAACCCCCCCAAAAAAGTGTTAACAGAAGTAAAAGACGTAGACTTGGTGTGGAAGAACAACACGGGGCAAACTGTGAAAATGAACTCCCTCCTGAACAAACAGGGTGAGGGATAAATACAGCGTGACACCCGTTGTCACGTCATGCGTAATACTTTTCAAGTGATCCTCACCTTTCGATGCCCAGCTCCTTGTTGCACATTTGTTGAACTGAAACCACGACCTTCTTCTGGACCCCCTGTCGCAGCTTGAAGTAGAACTTATCTCTGTCCTTAGGCACCGGGCTGCAGTGAGGAAGAAGGATCGGGTAAGGCGTACCACCTCAGGCGTTTTGACTTCATGTATTGTTGTTTTGTGATTTACACTCTATGAACTATTGTCCTCTGCGTCTGTCTGCCTGTTTCTCTTCCAGATCTTCTTTGAAACAAGATTATTACTTTACTAGCCCAGTTAAAGATAAAATACGACATGTCTTCCCTCAAGTATTCTCCTGAGTCTATTATATATATAACATGGGCATCTGCTGTGCTTTCAGAGCAGCTATTGGGCCATTTTATTTCAGAGGAGAACAGATAACAGTAAGAAAATGAAAATCCATCTCCAAGGAAAACCTGAGATACAATGGCTTGTGAAAATGGAAAAATTGTCTTACTGAGACGATAAGCTTTATGCTCTTTACGGCTGAACAACAGCAGCCAGATAAAGTAGTATTGCAGCAGCACATTAAACCGTCCCAGCTACCAACACATCTGTCAAACCGACAGTCCGGCGCCGATAAGAAAATGTGTGCGGATCATTTAACTGCGTTTATCTGCACACGTGCGCCAAGTACCTGTAGTTGCCTTTGCCGTCATCCTCCCTGATCTCCAGCGACACGGTGAAGGTGTACAGATCACCGTCGGGCGGACTGGACTGTGTCGTGTCCCTGATGTCTGCAGGCCGCGACGAACGCCGAAAGGCTGTAGAGAAACTGTACAGGATGCGACTGACCTACATAGAGGAGGACAAGAGAAGATGATGAGTTGCAGACAAAAAGAGGAATAGAGATGATTAGAAGGAGAAAAGGCTTTTTTTTAAAAAAACTAAATGTAATGAACACTTGTTTAGGAGGAGGCAGAAGATAACGTAAAATGCTGCAAAACAAAATGTCGAAGTAAACAGAATAAGTCGTACATAGAATCAACATACACAAATAGAAATGATCAGAAAGCAAACACAAACAATAAAGACAACTATAGAACAGACTGGAGATAACTGAGAAAATACATCAGCAGACAACAGCGCCATCAGCTGGTTGACCGGTGTCAGTACTCATCGGGCTGTACTGAGTGCACACACAACAGAAGAAATGTCTGTTCATTAAGATAAGACAGGTGATACGGGTGCTATGATCCACATGCCATAATGTTGGTGTCCAGATGGCTTTAATCTTATGAACTCAAAGCATTTTTTAATTATTTTTGCTCCTGTCACATGTGTACATGTTGTGGGTTTATTTCACTGGGATATAATCAGCACAGCCATGATTAAAGGGAGACAGAACTCAGACACGTCTTTGTGCAGTTGAAAAACGGAATAAAGGAAAAAAATCGAGGTTAAATTTCTTTGATTACTTTTCTTGACTAACGTACAATGGAAATATTGGTACCTAAATTTTTAATTTTGTTTCCATACTTGTCTCCTCAGACTGGTTACCTGTCCAGGGTGTCAGCTGGGATAGAATCCATCGCCCCACGACCCTACTGAGGATTAAGCGGTGTGTAGATAATAGATGGATTTGTCTCCTGTTTGTAAACCTGCCGGCATTTCAGCCAAATTCAGCAGAAAAGTCTGAACCGAGTCACTAATCGCTGCGCAGGACGGTAGAATTTTTTTGCTGTTTTTCAGAATCCATTTAGAGGAAAAGGTTTATTTTGGCATTTAGAAAAAATTTTGAAGCAATTTTAAGCTTAGGTTTGGTTAAGTTTTCCAACCAAACAGCACATCACAGATGAGTAGTTCAAGGACCATCAGACAGTTGAACATCTGATGATTTTTTTTATTTTTTTTGCTGTTTTTACAGTTTCTGGCTAAAATAAATGGTGTGATTTTTATAATGATTTCAAAGACGCTGTGTTCTTATTTATTATTAATATATGTAGCGTTATATGTTCACACTGTTCATAGAGGTAGAACTTGTGGATTAAGGTGCACACAGCTGCTTGTGCTCATTTATTTTAGGTGGATGTTGTTTCATGACTTGAGATGAGGCTACAAGGGATGTGTAGTCACCTTAGGGACCTTGGGTGAAGACTTACAGTTTGTTCTCAGTCTTGTTCATCGTTTTTTATTTGTTTATTTGTTCTTTTGTTTACTAGTTTGTTTGTTCTTTGACACTGTAAAGAAGGGGCAGAACTAGAAAAGCTTTTGCTTCATTCTGTTCCTTCTCAAACTAGATATAAGTTGACATACGTGTGAGTTTTTTTAAAATTCTTTTATTGAGTATTATAATTAAATCCTCAGTAATGCTTATGTATTATATATGAATTGCTTATTCTGTGTATATATATATATGAGGTAAATAAACTAAAGTAAACTAAAAGATAACACAACAGGTTTTAGTTAAACAACGGTACTGAACATCCGGTCATTCACTGGACTTTTGGCTCACACAGTCTTTTATTTATCTATTAATTTGACCTTTATTTTACCAGGTAAAATGTTGGAGAACCAGTTCTCATTTGCAAACATGACCCGGCCAAGAGGCGCAAGCAGGAACAAATACACATGGAAACTACAGACACAAACATAAACACAACATAGAACAAAAGTAAACAAGTAAGAAGAATGGGGGCATACGCATGTGAGTGAGAAAAAGATTCTGGATTATACACGACTAAACCTATGCAGCGGTCACTCTTCCAGGTGATTCAATCCCAGCTGCTGTTGGACGGTCAGATAACTTCAGAAACTTCCTCCACACCGAACTGGTGTCGGAACTGGTGGAGGGCTGCGTATAAGCATTTCTGTAACATTCTGAAATCATGTCTCTGAAAGTAACCCTCTGAAAATGTGCACCATGATCCCAGCTTACAGGACAAATCACACCTACTGTGATTGTTTTTAAGAAAATGAGTATTTTCTATGTATTTTTAATGTATATATATTTCAATGTATTATCTCTTGTGTATTATTCTATATTATATTATTCTATGTATTATCTTCTATGCATTATTTTTATGTATTTCTATTATTATTTTTGATTATTCTTGTTGTGTGTTTTTGTTGTTGTTGTTTTTACTTTTAGACTGTAATGCTTGTTTTTGATATTTTATTGTCTGGACCCCAGGAAGACTCGCCGGCATTATGGGATCCTTTTAAATAAACAAATAAACAAATAAAATCTCAGCCCTCTCTTCAGCAGCCAGTATTTTATGCATATTTGACCCTGCAAATCAGTTGCTTTATATTTCTGACGTGGTTGGACAACTAATCATGAATCCCTGTTGTTTCTAAACCAACCCTTCATGCTGGTTGGGCAGAAATCTGACAAGGTCAAAAAAAAAGTAATAGATTTTGAAAATACAGCCGTCCTTCCTGCAGGTGCAGCTTTTTCTTCTCAGTCCTAACGTTCATACTGACAACGCAGAAAAACAGTCGAGCTAAACATTAAGCTTTACTTGTGGCTCCTCGTGGGATTCAGACCACGCTGAAGTGAAAGACTTCCGTCGAACCCACTGCACCACCACAACCTGCTCTCCCCACGGACTCTGCTGGTCTCACCTGATCTGGGGGCAAAGCCCTGTGATCGGCTAAAGTCTTCTGTCACTGGCTGGGTTTTCTAAAGCCTGAAAGCAGATCCAGGAGGGGGTGCAGAAGTCTGCTTTCCTCTCAGACCACTTGAATTACAACATTGTGAAAGTGATTATGGACAGTTTGGGCAGTGATGCTATGAATACAAGAGCTCCACAGCAGAGCGGAAACCACGTTCAGCTGTAACGTAGACGAATGCAACTCACGGCCTCTTTGATGTGGCAGGAGAAGACGTGAATCTGGAAGTCCTCGGAACTTCGGTAACTTTCAGTGAAGGAGAAACAGTCGCTTTCCACCGAGCCCTCTCGGCCACGTGCACAGAACAGCACCTTGTAGATGGGGAAGCAGGCGATCTCTGTGCCCGAGGCCTGGTCCACAATCCTGGGGAGACGGACTTTATTTTACACAAGGAAATGATCCTCTGGGCCACAAATACAGAACATAACAGAGTAGAACTGAATACAATATACGAAATGTAACTGTGAATGCATTTAAGATGAGCCAGTATGTCTGGCTGCACTTTATTTAACTGCTAATTTTTTATTTAAATTACTATCAATAATGATTTATTTTTCAGACTTCTTTATCTCTACAGACCCGCAGCAGTCTGAAAGTTTAAACATATTGTGTAATAAAATGCTAAACTGCTGTCAGATACTGTAAAGTGTGTTTAGCAATAGATTCAAAGATAACTTTATATTCAACCAAGCGTGCATTCAGTCCAGAGCTAAGGCATCTGTTTGTCTTGTAACAGTGCAGAAAGGTAAACTATCGCAGTCTGACCACAAAAAAAAAAAAGTTACGTCCTATTTCCTCTTTGGTGTATGTAAATACTTCATGTTCCGCTTTCATTCAACGACTCACGATGACTGAAAAGTTTCTCTCGGCTCCCGTCATATCCATGTTCTCCGTAACTTAATTTCTTCAGCTGGCTAACGAGCATCAGAGATGACGGGCGGCTTTAACAGGCACATAATTCAACAAGCAGTGATGTAGTTGTTGAACTCAGGAGGTTTTCTGGTGATATAATGCGTTCACTTTTCCTTTAGGTGACCTTAACGCTGAATTTGTTGGTATGATGACCAAATACTATGAGTTTAGATTTTAATATTTATCACATAAACACTTGTTGTCAGTTTATCAGATATGAGTTTCTTTAGTTCCAATCTGCACTTTAATTAAGCCAAACAAACAAATTTATTGACCACAGTGTGTCCCATTTGTGTGGCCGACCTGACAGAGCCATCCGGACCACAGGGGACGTGCAGGGTGATGGGGATGGGGATGGCGCTCTCAGCTCTCAGGGTGGCCATAGCCCTCTGTGCCTCGGCCTCGTTGCGAGGGGCTTTGACCCAGGTGCAGCCCAGGTAGGACAGCTTGTTGAACTGGACGCTGTCCTCCTCCGTGGGGACCGCGGAGCTGGTCAATGCTGGACATGCTTCTGTGGACAGACAGACAGACAAGTTGTGATATTGTCAGTTTTTCTGTCTAACCACATTCTTAGCTGCATGAATTCTTTCTGTCTGATCAGATTTAAACTGTCTCTCTGTCAACGCATTGTGTGAAAGAGAAACTGCAACAACATTGCTGACAAGAAGGAAAGATAAAGAAGTAATCGTGTGACGCAGGAAGCTGGGGGGTCTTCTCTGCGATGACCCTCGACCTGGAACTTTTACGCTCACAAACAGGAAGCAGAACAATGAGAGCAGCAGCAGGACCTGCGGTGCTGACAGGCTCTTTTTTCTACACTATGCTAACCATTTCCTCTTCAGTCACTCTGCAGCTGTGCACCACCACTGACACCACAAAACTGGAAGTATTGAAAATGTTAAAAACAGTAAGCAGAGAAAATAACTGCAAATGAGTAAATACATGCAAAACCTCACGGAAAAATTATCATGATCATTATTATCCACCAAAAACAGTAAGTAAGTCAAACTACCAGCTTTTGTTTGAGCTTTCCACCTTTAACCTTCATTTCTCTGCATTCACCGACTGTCAGACTAAATTAACTACATGCAGAACATTTTAAAATCTTTACGTCGTCCTACACAAATGTCTGGACATACCTCGGCTCTTTGCAGTTTTTGGCGCAATACATTTCATTCTTGACAACATTGCGACGGCCGTAAGCTTCCCTGCTCTGAAAGAAATGGTCTCACTGGTTTGTTTCATTTCACCTGAAAGTCAGAAGCTTCAACCACAGATGCTCGACACGTGTCAACATCATCCAAAAATACATACAGAGGAACTTTGAACTAGAGCACATCTCATCTGATTCGAATAGTGACAATTATTTATCTGTAGTGTTTGAAGAGTTCAATTTAATGGTCTCTCAAGTAAAAAACAACAGGTTTAAATCCCACGTTAGACAAGCATGTGTGACGTTAATCCAGCGGTTGCCGGCACTACACGTGTCAGACTCGTGTTTGATATGAAACTGAAACACCACAAACACCACACAGCAACATTTTCCAGAGTCAAATCAAAGAATGCCACGTTCTTCAACATAATGAGCACGAGGTTGGTCTGGTGACTCCACAAATTCTGTGTAACTGGATATAATTAATGAGGAGTGCACTTTAAATAACGAGACGGCCCTGAGAGACTGCGACCTGTTAGCTGTGCGCCTGCTAGTGCTAATTCCTTGCAGCTGCCACTGGGCTAAGCGGCGCATTGTGTTGACCCCTGCGAGAGCGTTATTTTTGCACCAATGTTTGTTGAACCATCTGGACCAACCTGTCCTTGCTATTATACAAAGCAGCTAAGTCAATGTCAGAGAGTTCAGATGGCAGCCTTGCAAATCTGATACGGCCAAAACCGGTAAGTCAGCGGCCTGCACGCCGCCCGCTTCTCAATTTACATGTTTTTGCTAACAAGAGTGTTTATATATTATTAGTTCCACACTGATGCTCAGCTTCAGTGAAACAAGAACAAATATACTGTGAGTTTATTCACACCCCTCTAATAAATGATAACGCATAATTATAAATGTTTTGTACATCTTTTTCTAATATGTATATCCTATAATAACATCAACTCAGAATAATGTTTTCCATTGAGGCCAGAACCTTTCAGTGTTGAATGAGCTGATCCTTGAGGACACTGAATATATTCACTGTGTCACATGTTCAATGCTGTAAAGACAAGTTTCTACAACAAGACATATGTGTACAGGCACAACAACACTTTTCTGATTTAACAATTTAAATTTCAGTAAAATGTTGGAAACTTTCAGCTGAAGTGTGAACAAACAGTCAAACTCATAATCCATCCATCCATCCATCCATTATCTATACACTGATTAATCCTCACTAGGGTCACAGGGGGCTGGAGTCTATCCCAGCTGACTCAGGGTGAAGGCAGGTTCACCTGGACAGGTAACCAGTCTATCACAGGGCTACACTTAGAGACAGACAACCAAGCACACTCACATTCACACCTACAGAAAATTTAGAATCACCAATTAACCTCAGCATGTTTCTGGACTGTGGGAGGAAGCTGGAGAACCCGGAGAGAACCCACGCTGCACGGGGAGAACATGGAGACTCCACGCAGAAAGATCCCGGGTGTCCTCACCGGGACGTGAACCTACGACGTTCTTGCTGTGAGGCAACAGTGCTAACCACCGCTCCACCTTGCAGTCCACTCATAATTCAATTAAACAAACTGCTTGTTGATAATAGCACCATATTAATTAAAAAAAAAAAACTACATGCTGACTGGAAGGATATGCTGTACTTGAATTAATTGGGTCAATTAACAGAGACCATAACTTCCTGCAAACACCTAAAATGAAACTGGAAGATCCGGAGTCTTTACCTGCTGGCTGGGTTTCCGGGGCTCGGCTCTCCGGTTCCCTGTGCTTCTCCATCTTCTCCACGCTGCTCTTCTCTACCTTCACCTCGTCGTCATCATCCAATAACTCCTCCATAGCTTTCTCCAGCTGTTCACTCCCATTCCAAGACATCTGAGGGGGAGAGAAAAAGACAAAACATCGGGGAAACAAGGAGAGATGAA
The DNA here is from genome assembly GCF_000690725.1 of Stegastes partitus. NCBI lineage: Eukaryota > Metazoa > Chordata > Actinopteri > Pomacentridae > Stegastes > Stegastes partitus. The sequence continues at coordinate 179,253 of NW_007578583.1, forward strand.
ACAGAGGGAAGATTCACTCGGACTGAGACAAACATTTATCTGGCCCTTTATTCCTTCTGACAGATATTGTGAGAGTAACTTGATTTGCGATTTTTTATTTACTTTTTTTTTTCTGGTCACGATTCACTGTGAAATGCTTTAAAACGTGACACAGCATTATCACATGAGATAGCATCAAAAGTGTCATACAAGGAGGCTGGCATGAATCTGACTCAACAGTTTAAGCTCGGGTCAGACGTGGTGCAACACATTAATCACACACTGCAGCCTTTGTGATTTGCTAATTGTTTGCCATCTTGATTTAACGTTGATTATTTGTTCAGGTGATAGAAAAGGAGGTGTTTCGTTGCTGTATTTTACATTTTACGCCTTAAAATCAGACCAGTAGTTTCCAGACAGCTTAAAACATCGATTACTCTACAGTTTTGTACAACGTGGACACGGCTGCCGATACAAACCGATTAAATCAGATGCAAAACTGCGTCCGTGTGTGGTTCTGACCTTGAGTCTTGGCTTGCCCTCAGAGCCCTGTGGTGATCCGGCAGAGCTGGTCTGCACCAGAACAAACTCCTCACTGGTAACGGTGGCCACGGACTCTGTGGAGCTGCTGACTTTGCCCAGTGAGGAGCTGTCATCCATGGCTAGCTGGTTCGCTCAGGGTCGGCAAGGGAGACGAGGGTTGAAGCTCTCCCCTTCCCTCCTGTCTGCCCAGCTCTGTCGGAAGGCCGCCTGCACGCACAGCCAGACGTAAGCCTTTAGAACATTTAAAAGCTTCCTCGTCATAGCTGCCTATTCAATGAATTATACAGGTATAACATTGTAGAAGTCACTGCATCTGGCGTCGCAACATCAAACGACAACGAACAAATCCAGCACACAGACAAAAGACATGCCAGACAACATCCAAACAACTCTGCGGTTCTGTAACCCACATGTTTGAGTGCTGGCCAAGGTAATCTAAGCACTCTGTCATCTCTGAGTTGATGACACCTGCCCAGAAGTAAGGCTAATTTGCAACCTCAAACAGGAAGTGACACAATTCCTGAGATTGTTTTCAGTCCTCAGTCTCTTTAAAAGATCACGCTTGTCATTTGAGTGTCACGGTCTCTTTCTGGCTACGAGTGGTGTCATTAAGGTTCTCATAATCACAGTTCTAGTGGGTTCTATTTCCAACACACTTCTGATTCAGAACTTCGTGGGAATTAAAAGCTTAAATGCACGTACAGTCGTCCTCATTGCCTTTTCTCATTAAAGAAAAGGCAAAATTCACAATCGTCCCTCAAATAACTAGAAACTGAAAAAAGTAATAATAAATAAAAATTTGCTAAATTATAATTTAGTGAAATAAGACATTGCTTTTGAGTTGTGGTTGAAAAGAATAAAAAAATAAAATAAAAAATGTCCCCGACAAATGAGAGCCCTTTGCTGATGAGCAGTGGTCCAGAACACCTGTCAACAGGTGCAGAAGTCTGACTGAGAGTTACAGGAAACACCTGATTGGCTCAGAGGGTTGTTCAACTAGATATTAGTTTGTGGGTCCCATCATGCTGGTTTGCTTGATTTTGTTCTTTTAAAAGATTTCTGTTGAACCACAATTCAAAAGCAATGTTGTGATTTTTATTAAAATCTTTAATTTATTCTTACTTTTGTCATTTTGAACTTATTTCAGTGAGTCGTTTCTTTTTCCTTCTTTAATGGGAGGCTATGACTACATTAGAGGACGACTGTACTTCACTCAGCAGTCATCCAGAACTGTAAGACACACTGTAGTACTCAACACCAGCAGCTGAACATTATGCTGCCAGCAGTAACCTCTATTGGCTTATTTCTAGTCATATCTCTTATTATTTTATCAGTTCCATCACCAGGCATCTTAAATCAATTCCCCTAAGTCCTGTTTTGGAATAAAGTCCTTAGCTACTCTTTTGTTAGTTTTGTCTTTTGTCAACCAGCAGAATTGAGTTTTTCTGCGACCAGTTAATTGCTAAATTACAGACAGACAATAATCTGAGCTTTAGTTCGGTCAGCAGCAAGCCACTTGTGACATGTATGTTAACCAGCACAGCACCGGGAGACACACACTGACAAAGCTGCTCAGGACATCAACCCATTGTCTCTACATGTTCCATCATGTCGCCTTAAAAAAATTTTGTTGGGAGTTGGTCGACACCACAAGCAAACACGTCTTCACACCAAGCTAGTCGAAACATGGCTGCACGTAAGCACAGATAAACACGCAGCCTTTAGCACACGATTAAGAAAGTTTTCGCAACAGTTCAAAAGTACTCTGAAACAACGGAAATGCCCGTATTAGCAACTAGGCAGACGTTTCACATTAACCTCCTACTAAAACACATGTAAATGTTCTGTACAAGGACACACAGCTAATTATCAGAAGAAAAAAAGCAACTTGCCAATCATCTGTTAATCAATAAGTCTACTTTTTGGACTCTAATTCAAATATCTTCTACTTTTATAACATTATAAACTGTTAATTTGGGACTTTTGCTATTTTCTGATATCTTAAGAGACCAAACTTGATGAAAACAATCAGAAAACGAATCTGTACTAAAAATAATACATTAATATAATAACACTAATAAAGTTTAAAAAATGAATAATAAATGTTACGTGTAGTCCAGTATCTGCACAGCAAGTTATTTCTATTTCCTTTATAGATGTTTTCTTTCCACCCAACAGATGGATTCAGGTTGTTCAGTGTTTTAGATGATACTGTGGAGGGGTGCACACAGATGCGCAAATCAGCAAACACACACCGTCAATAGGAAATGCATGAAGGGTCAATTCATTCACTCACAATGACATTATTCTTCAAACAACAAGGCATTCATACATACTTAACCCCAGCAAATTATATTAATACGTGCATGTGCGCACACACACACAGACACTGGTAAGAAAAGCAACCGGGTCATGTGCTCCATTCATGCTTATTTAATTACACAAAGCACAGCATGAAGCAGAAAAGGGAACACTCCCATTGATTCACTGATGGAAGTATCTGCAATGAAAAGGAACCTCAACAAGAAACACAGAGGGTGACAGCCAGGGCATGCTGGGAAACACTGTCATTCACACCAAAAGTCTGCTTTGGTTCTGTTGGACCTCATCTCTCTTCTTCTAAAAGACTGGACCTGAAGCATTTGATAAACACACCCCGGATGTACTGAGCCGGCTCTTAATTACAGCTATTTAATGGGAACTGTGCAAATATAGAACATCCCATAATCGCTCCCAACACATTGGTAAAGAAAGGCAACGCAGGATTTATTGTAGGAAATATGTAAACTACGAGTGCACGTGATGACAAGGAAAGAGACAAACATGCTTTAGAAATGTTATCACATCAAATCTATCACATGATCACCGACGGGTTCATCCTTCAACAAGTAGTTTTACTGGTATTTATGAGTTGGCAGGAGGCCGTGTTAAACCGGATTATTATACACATAGTACAGTATTTATTATCCACATCATACTGTTTTTACTCTCTCTAACCTTCGTAGCTGTTGTGTGGCTGGACACTCTCTTCACTTTCTTTGGCTTTAACTCTAAACACAGTGGCAAACCTGAACCCGGTCATTACCAGCCTGTTTCTCCAGTACGGTCCCAGTTGGCAGCCACCGCCGCCTGCCTGTATGGAAAGTGTGAGCGGCCAGCGGGGCGGCCAGACTGCACGACACCCACAGGAGCTGGGATAGCTGCTCGCCACATTGTGACTGGAAGGGTGCGGGTGTGTCTAGGGGTGGATTTGCTCTGTTGTGCTGCAACAGCTACAGTCAAACATGAACTGTTAACGCCTGTCGGGAGAGCCAGAGGAGGCACTACGATCACATGCTAGTGTGTGACCCCGGGAACCACATGCATGAGAGGACACGAGTGACACTTCAGCGGAGGGAAAAGGCAAACCTGTCCTTCTGGTCATCTTATACCAGCTAGTGAAATGCTTCTCTGCCATCTCCTCTAGCTGTAGATAATACTGCCTGATACATGACTTAAACGACGTCCTGCTTTATGACTCCACTGACGTTCCAGACAAGAACACCACAAAGGCTTTCCTGCTTTTCACCTACACAAACATCGGGGCTATAGTCACACTGAGCAGAACAGCATATTAGTTAAAAATTACATAAACCATAGTGAGACTGGACCGTATCAATGTGAAAAGTTGAATTTATTTTTTGTTTGTTGTCAGATTTTGTCCCTGCCGGCTGCTGTACACTGACTGTGAGACAGTCAGATCACAGGCTAATCAATCTATACAGCGCTGTCTGAATGGGTAATCCATTTCTAGGATCAGTGTGTGACATTAGCACAGACATGGTCAGGAGTTCATTTCCTTGTAGGTACGAATGTTCCTGGAAACCCCTCGATGCAAAGAAGCATCCAGCACATGTACAAGCAGTTCTGTCATCTGAACAAGACTGAGGTAGATGACTTCACACGGTCCGCCACAGAAACAGCTTAGCCTTCTGAAACTAACACTAAAACCAGTTCTGAAGCTTGTTGCTGAAAACAACAGAGTCTCTTTGTCACTGAATCACTTCCCGTTAGGTTGAAAGCCACAGACTATACACGTACATTTTATATTTAAATACAACTCTGCATCTACTGCGTTTGTTTATGTGCATTCAAAGATACCACAGCGGAGGAAGAACACTGTTTTGACCTGAAGTGCACTGTTGTGACAACATGTACAGCACGGCAGGAACAGGACACGCCACACGAGACTACTTCAGCAAAACTAATGAATCAGAGTGAAATGCAGGCCCATTATTCCTGATATACTGGTTGGCTTTCTGGCCAGTCGTGTAATACTACTTGGTACAGCTGTCCTTTGTGCTACAGAAACACCTCTCCATCATCACACACAACAAAAAGCTGGTTTGGTTTTGTGCCAATCCTGAAGCCTGGCCTACATCACGCTAATGCCCGTTTATTCCTGTGTGTTGATATTACTGCTGTCGACTGCCAAGGAACCACGTACGCAAAAGCTCTGGAACTGTTAGCAGTATTTCTCCAAGTCAGTCAATATTGCTAAGACACATACAGAAAACTATTAATGTCATCTAGTGATATATCAGCATATGGCTAGAGTAAACAATAATATTAATGATCAATTAATGTATCAATCAATTAACTGATCGTTTGGCGCGTCAAAGATTAGAAAAGAGCAAAAATATACCCAGTCCAGAGTCTGAGGTCTTTAAACATCCTCTAGTATCCAAATAATAATAATAATCCAAAACCAAACATATTAAATCAAATAAAATAGAGAAAAACGCAGAACATCTTCATATTTAAGAGGCTAAAAACATGTTTTGGCATTTTGGCTTAAAGAATGACCAATTACTTTTCTGACAAGTGATGTTGAAACTCCACATCAACCACTTTATTTCAGGATTCTGCTCATCTCAACAAAATAAAAAAAAAAACGCAAGCATCTCAAGACCAAATCAAACCACCAGTTCATGGATAGTTGCTTGTAAAAGGTCTACAAAGTAAGCTAACTTCCCAGGCTGGTGTTTAGATGAATGAGAACATTACCTGAACACACACCTCACACACACACCCCTTCCCCTCTGGACACAGATACACTAAGATGCAGACGAGCACGACCAGCCAAAAGTCTAATGCCATCCATTACTGCAACACTTAACAAAAGGCCAAAGTGATCTGGACAGAGTGAAAACCACACTTATATGTGAACAGTGTTTTGTAGACTGTGTGTCCTGTTGATGTAAAACAAGTGGGACGGTGCTGTGGAAAAGAATTTCCAAACGGGGGACAGTAAAGTCTAAATCTAATCTAAACCTACCTGTGGCACTTCTACTCACAAAAAAATGTAATGCTGTGAAGTCCAACGTAATAATAGGGTTATTTGTTTGTTATTAGCTGGCTGACGTCTCTTGAAGGCTGCGTGTCATGATGCGATGTATTTTGAGGTGCAGGTAACCGCAGCACAAATACATCCACTTCACATGATGACACTATTGACGAAGGACACTCATTCAAAGACAACAACGTACAGATTCTGGCCACAGAGGACAGACGGTTTGAGAGAGGAGTGAAAGAAGACATCTAACTGGAAAGACCATCCCTCAGCAGAGGTGGAGGTCTGAGGCGTCACCTCTCACCTGTCTAGTCCTAAGATCTCTCCCCAGGAAGATGAATCCACACCGAGCCACAACAGACCCTAACGAACCCCACTGTGGCAGGAGGAGCACTAACGACCCACATAACGAGGGGGAGGAGCAACAAACATTTGAAACTCAGGTGTTGAAGGCTCCTTTAGGATATCTGGAAATCTAGTCAGTCAGAACTCTTGGATGAGAGGTGGAACGTCTTCAAGAAACTCACTGCGATTAATCTACGAGAACCACACTACTGAGTTCTCATCAGAGTCCAGTAACTCGGCTCTGTTCTGCACAGGCTTACACTAACTTCCACTTTTGTTTTGTAACGATGACTTACGCACCACCTCCGTTTTGCTTTCATAACCGGCCGTAGTACGAGTGATATAATGCACTCATGTTTTCAGCTGTCTGGAAGCAGCATGGCACCGCGTTCAGCTGCTGCTTGTGAATTTAAGATCTCAACTCTCTCCTCCGGCTGCAGACTGTAGTGGTGATGTCATCCAGAGACAAATCCTGGAGCTGATCCACAAACAGTGGAACCAACGCGGTGACAACAGCTGCAGTAATGTCACTGGGATGAAGTATGACTGTATCTGCTACTGCACAGCTGTGAACCCTCCAGGAAAATAAAGCTCGACTGTATGGAACATGTCAAACAATAGCTCTTTTTTTTATAGGATTACACACTAATGCAGGACAAATGGCCCAAATCCAGAAAGTGTCACCTGATGGCATCATTAATTCAGATGTTCTCTGATTTCCACCTAATGAGACGTAATGTCAGTGTTGGTAGATAAAGGCTCTGTGGTTTGAAACTCGTTATTCTGTGTGAGGGTGAATTCTCCCATTAATTACTGCAGTACACTGGTGTTGCTGCTCTCCTTGATGTGTGCAGGCCTGGATGGAGCACACCAGAGTCTCTCACAGCATCAGCAGCAGCAGCAGCAGCAGCAGCTAGCTGTGCATGGCAGCAGCTGAACGGACACTCAGGAGGTTCAATGACATTGTGTGAGAAACGCCTCTACGTGGCTGTCAAACACACACACAACCAGCAGACTCATGAAGCGGGCAGACTGATCTCACAGCAGCTAACGACACACACAGAAAGACGGACAGGGCACACAAACATGAGACAAATTAGCAAGCAGCGTGCTAACTTGTCCGTTCACTCGTTTCAGTTTTATCCTCGTCGCGGGAACCACAGCACAGGTTAGTGACACACAGACCTGTGGACTAGAAGCTAGCTGTGCGAGCAGGTGACTGCAGACTGAACAGGAAGGACCTGTGTGTGTGCCAGCCTGGACCTGCGAGCTAAAGCTAAGTCCGGCTAACAGCTAAGGCAGCTCGAAGTCCAAAACAGTTGGAGCACTATTCGGCGGAGCGACCGCACTCGGCAACACCACGCCCGGCTCCGGAGGAAAAGGACGAGAATTAAGAAGGAAAACAACATTTCCTTTGTCAGCGCCTGTGGACGTGACAGCGGAATGAACAGAGGTGTCGGTAACAGAGCTGTCAGCTTACTTGTTTGGAGCGCTGTAGAGTTGCTCGCTGACTGTCAGAAGAGTTGCAGCGAAGATTGTGTGTTTAAGAAGATGAATCACTCGGGAGTTCAGCGACACGCCTTCCGGTTAGGAATGTTAGCACTGTGTCACGCATGCGCGGTACTCCTGTAGCTGGACTGTGAGTTTATGGAGCCACAATGTGTGTTGAGGAATTTATCCAGGGAGGCAGCAGGAGTTTGTCATAGGGGTGGCAAACCAAAACCAAAAGTCATAGTTAAAAGCTATGTTAATATGAGACTTAAGAAATCTTACTTTGTTTTTTTTATTTTACAGTTAACTTTAGTATTTCTCTTATTTTCACAGAATGATGCAGGTAGAGCTGACATTTTAGTTAGTTATTGACCATTATACAAAACAACTAAGAGAAGCTGCAGTGTTTCTGAGGGAGAAAAGGTCCACCCATGGTTAAGTATTTTAATAATGATTTCAACACTGAAAATGATGTCCATGTGTGATGATAATTTATCTAACTACAGCCAATTATGGCACAATTAAATGTGTTTTCATTGTTTCTCAGCTACCTGTTGGAATATTTTTGATCGTTACTTTAGAAAATTATTTTGACTTTACTAAACAGGTCAGGCTGCTACAATAAATAATATTCAGCTCAGAATTCAGCTGCCGAACGAAGGATTTAGCTGCAGCTGATAAACTGTGACTTTCTGAGGTGAATAAAAGCTCACGGTGTCATTTATTGTTAGATCCTGATCAATCCATCTTCAGGATGATTTAAATTCTTGTATTATTTATGAAGTTTGTTTATGTGTTTTTTGTGTGTGTGTGTGTGGTGTGCGTGAATGCATGCACCTCTGTCGAGTTACTGATATGGATCCTGCTGCTGTCTGATGCTGCATGTATAGACTGGATAACAGAGGCTAAAGAAGCTCTTTGTTCTGAAAATGAATTTCACGGTCTGGAAGTGGTTGTTTGCCTCATGACAATCGTTAGCCAGAGATCTGCTTTGTGCTGCCGTCAGAGCTCATGACTGAAATATTGCCGCAAAAATTGCTGTCTTGTGTTTGGGCTGAGCGTATATGAAGAGCTAAACATAACTCCATCTTCACAAACCGATAGAAAATCCACTTTTCCATCATCTATGGCAATAATTATTAGACCACCTGTTGTTGTTGTTTTGTTTTTTTTTACAAAATCTGCCCAACAGGCCTTTAACATTGGTAAATTTGTTAGATATGTATCACACAAACACAGTGACGTGGCTCCACCAAGAACGGCAAATATTTATTTCCGAAGCTGTGCGTACACGTGTGAGTGTGTGTGTGTGTGTGTGTGCGTGTGTGTGTGACTTGTCAATAAGCACGCAAAGACTCGATTCAAGCAGTTACAAATCTTTAATTGTCAAAAGTTAACACCATCAAATAAATATTACTGTTTCTGTATTTATCATGTACAGTTTCTGTTTTAACCACGTTTCTAAAAATCTTTTTTTTGTTTGTTTTTTTAATGTTTTCAAAGTTAATTGGTTAAATAAGTAATAAAATACAATGCCTAAATAAATGAATGATGAGAATAAATCTGTGGTGGTGGACAGCAACGTGGAGAAACACAGGTTTTATTTCACTGACTACAGCCCTGACATTTAGCGAAAAACTTCCATTTTGCCAATCTTCTGTACATTTATTTGCTCTTGTTAGTTAATCCAGAGAAAAATGATCCTGACGTAAAATGGTTTTGAGAGGTTTCGAGATGCACTGCAGTTGGAATCTATTTAATGCGATGAAAAAAGTAACTCTGAAATAAATGAAGCAGCTGCTGATAAAATAATCCTAATTATGCACTGCGGGAAAATGCTTGAATGACCCCACTATCCGAAAATCTCACAAAACACCCTGCAAGTCCTGAAGGCTTCTTGCACTGCTTATTCGGCCTCCCTGAATCCTGCTGTACACAGAAATATAAAGACAGTTACCACAGGAAATATTATAGCGTATGGCAAGCAATGCTGGATAGAAAACGAGCACTGTGAGACAGTTTTCAACCACACAAATGTGTACATGGACTTCCTCACGATATGAAAAAAAAAACAAACAAAGAATGAGAAGAAATGGCATGGTTATTTGCATTTCAAAGATTCAATATGAGAGTAGTAGAGGAGTATAGAAGGAGTGTATAGACAAAATAGCACAAACCAGTAAATGGCACTCCCTCATCCAAAAGTTCAAGTCCCAGCGTGCATCTCTGTCTGTCAAGAACACAACGGGATCAAGAAATGCGTTCATTGCTTTCCGGTTAATATTTACATTTTAAACTTTTTGCATCTCTGTGAGTAAAGAGAAATTCACTCAGTTCGTTTCAAGCTTTCCGCTGTGATGCGTTCAAAGGCTCAGGCATCCTCGCTTGTTCACAGGTTTCCACATCAGGGGAGAAACAAGAGGTTTAGTGCTGGACCTATGAGCCCGCGGGGCTTTGAACCGCCACATCCACCATCCATTTTTAAATGCTTGTAAGTCTATCTACATGTGCAGCATCACAATATCTCAACTAGGTGTGCACGGCGCTCACAGAATTCCCCCGGGAGAGTCGAGGAGATGAAGAAGATGGCTGGAGATGAAGAGCTGCAGTAGTTTGCTAGACAGCTTGCATAGAGAAATCTTCAGTCATCCGCCCTCCTCCGCGTTTTATGCAGAGATCCACAAAACTACACAGGAGATGTTGACTTTTCCTTTGTCGCTTCTTTCAAATACATTTCATTCTGCTTATCATGTCAAAATTGCTTCATACTTGCTACATACTTCATCATTTTTGGCAGTCATTGGGAAGATATGTAGCACGGGAAAAGGATGATCTAAGATAGCCCTCAGTCAGTAAAGACACAGTAACAGTCAACAGTGTGTAACCTTACCCTTCATGTACGAGCAGAAAGGGAGGTTCCCCTACAGCCAGTTTAACATCTACTACCAATCACTAAATTATTACTACATTTGTGAACATGGAAACTTAAAAATTTAGGGATATAAAGTGGGGAACTCGGTTTGAAAGGGGTCCCCTCTTGCCACTTACCACAGCTGGCTAGTTCTAAGTTAAATCACTCCAAACCCCAAAACCCTAAATAAAAGTGAAAATGTGACCTCCACGAACAGTGAGCCTTCATCCAGCACATCCTCACTGGCGGCTGCAATAGGAGTCCAAATGATAGTTGGTTTAATGGTGGTGCTGGTGTGTGTCCGTGTGTGTCAGGGTGATGGGGTGCTTTGGGGTGCTCACACCTCGGTGCTGATGGCTCGGGTGTTGGTGTAGAAATCAGGAGGCCGGCCTCGCTGGGTGTCCCTCAGCAGGGAGCCTCGGACAGCGGGCAGTGGCATCGCCAGCGCCTGGTTGTCATAGTGTGTGGGCATGTAGGTGATGCGCTCGCCGCCGTTGCGCATCTCATCGGTGGTGCGGATGTAGAAAGGGGAGTCGTAGGGCGAGCAGCTGGGGCAGTAGCTGCGTCGCCCCCCGGTGGTTTTGGCGGGGTTGGAGGATTTGGGCGGCTCTGGCGGCGACAGGGACAGTGGGGTGACGATGGATCCGTCCAGGCCAGACACACTGCAGGCGTTGCAGGCGAAGTGTTGCTGAGAGATGGAGCCGCTGTCAGACCCATTCTTCTTACAGCAGTAGTACTACAGAGAGAGAGCTTCAGTCTGAGAAAGGTTCATGATGCTTCAAACAAAGATCAGCAAAGCCAACAAGACAGATAATTTCCAACTAAAACATCTGCTGTGTGCAGATGTCTTACAGTAACTCTGCAAAAAAAATAAAAAATCTCAGTCCATAATTACATCTTTAAACTTTGTTTTCTGCTTTGTTCCATCTTCACACTGGTGCTGCTTTTAATAACATCACGAAAAGAATTCAAACTGTATCGTAAACTTTAGCCATTCAGAGATCATTTGCTAATGTTTTAATCACGTGCACTGTGAACTATGCATTTCTAAAGTACCACTGAAATACAAAACTAAAATCGTAGGAATAACAAATAATTCTTAATGCTAGTGCTGCAAAATCATGTTTACATGTTTGATGAGACTTTGCAATATGAAAAGTATCCTCTGCATGTCGACTTATTTCTCACCTTCTCTTGCAAGGACACCATTAACAGTAATTATCATCATGTCTCTATGTTGATGCACTGATGGAGATGATCCAAGGTGATGCGTTAAAACAAAGTATGTGATGTATAAAAGACGCACAGCGAAGGCATACCTGGAGTCTACAGTAACAGAGCACAGCTATGATACACAGAAGTATCACTGTGGCCAGTATTCCTCCGGTTATGACAACAGTTCCAGCTGTCATCCGACCAGCTCTCCATCAAACTCTAACACAGGCACAGAGAGTCACATCATCAGCGAACGCCTTCTTGCTGCTCGACAGATTTGAAGTTTAATCAAAGAACACAAAGGTCAACATCACAGTGAGCACAGATGCAATACAATTAGTTCGTTGTAGGTCAAACTCCAAAGGTCGCTCTGTAATTATGTGGATATATTCAGACAGAAAACGAACACATTGTGACCTAAATCCAGGTTTGCATTATGGGAGAGTGTGCAGCTGAAATCTGCACCAAAGTGGCCTCTCTTCTTCAGTTAAGTGACAAATTAAAGGAAAAAGGAACATAAAGTGTGTTTGCAAGCTGTATGGCCACCATGCGCCGCCAGAACAACCCAGTGGGCCTTGGTAAAGTCCCTCATTTGGAATTTTTTGATGTTTTGATGGTGATCATAGAGAGCACTGCCTGAGATGTAGAGGTTGTACTGGAAGAGATCTGATGAATGTGAAGGCCATGTCTAGGAATGCACAATATTATTGGCGACCACATCAGTATCGGCCATTATTAGTGTTTTTTCCGATATATCGGTATCGGTCCGATGAACAAATTTAGCCAATGATTGTCTTAACATTAGTGCCTTTGTCTCTACATCTGATATCGCTGCTATTTCACAGATGTTTTTACTTAAATGGTCCTGGACTTGAATGTTAAATGTGTTAAAATATGTTTAATTATGTTTAACATTTGTTACATAATACAGAAGACTATGTGGTCTAATCTGGGCTTCTTTTGAATAGTTTTCTCACTGTGCTCACTTATACTCATTTTTCGGTGTGAACAAAAATTGAATATCGACATCGGTAATATCGGTATCGGCGATATCAGAAGTCTTAATATCTGCATCGGCCAGAAATTTTAATATCGTGCATCACTAGCCATGACACATGATTTACATCATGCTCATCAAACCACTCAGTGACCCCTCGTGCTCTACAGGTGTTGTCATCCTAAAAAAGACAACTCCAGTCATAATAGAAATGTTTCACTACAGGATAAAGGTGATCACTCAGTACAACCTTGATCTGCAGTGACCCTTTGCTCAAAAGGGACAAGTGAACTCAAACCATGCCAGCAAAATGCCCACAGAGCCACTGGAGGTGTCAAGGGTTCAGGTTTTATCTCTAACTTGTTGCCTGTCTGTATTTTCCTATTATTTTACCACTTTTTTTTTTAAAGCCTTTGGCGCCTTCATTGCAAAACTGAAACCAAGTTTTGCAGCTGAAATGTCTTTCTTAGCTGGTCTGACAACTTAAATACCAAAATAATGTCACTGAATCACAGCGTTCCAGTTCAGTAACAGAGTCTAAGATCATCTTAAATGAATAAAACTAAATTAATTTGCCTAGAATACACCTGGTTGTGATCATTACTGTTGATATACTCACGTTCTGCAAAGTTGCTTAACACCTGAAAGCAGAGAAATAACACAGGCAGTTAGATAGATAGATAGATAGATAGATAGATAGATAGATAGATAGATAGATAGATAGATAGATAGATAGATAGATAGATAGATAGATAGACTTACATCAGAAGAGTGTTTGAAGGTTGTACAGGTGAAGAGAATTCAAATCAGGGCTCAAAGGTGAGACGTCACACCGCTGGATAGCCACACTGTATGAACATTTCTGAAGAGAGAGAAGGAAGGAAGGAACGAATGAGACAAGGGTTTAGTTGAAGTACTCATTTCTGTCCACAAGGTGGCACCAAAAGAACAGAAAAACATTTGTGACTGTGGAACATGCCTTGTGAAACTCAGCACCCCCTTCAGTAACGACTGGAATAACAAGAAGTGAAGAAGAAGGGGAGGAACAAAAACAGACACTAGCAAAGAGACCAAAGAGGATGACCCCAACCCCATTTAATATTTTATGCTTTTATGAGTACATGTCAACTTAATGACATTAAAAAGCTCAACCAGTTCTCAATCATGAGTCCATGTTCAGTGTCATTACAAATTCTGAGCAAAGCAAAAAGAGAGTGGATCAAAACAGGAATCACAGTAATCAAATGAAAACACTGACATTTACTGTCTCAGAATCTTCAGACTCGCTCATTCTTCAGCAAAGTCTCCCCCATCCACACTGAGACGTCCACGGACACACACATGCAGCATCACGGGACAGCAGCAGTAAAAGTGATTTAGTCGGGAGGGACGGCGCCGGCTGGAGGATTTAGTCTGCAGGCTGAGGCTTGTCCAGGTGAAGTGAAATCTATTCCTGCTGATAAAAACATGTCAAAGCTGTGATTGGGCTGGAGGCGGGAGACACTTCGACGTAGGATGAGAAAGGAAGGAGATAATGGAAAAAAAGAAGGACTAAATGAAGTCGCACCGTGGCCACAGAAAGGCGTGCGGGTTGTTAAACACTCACAGCTTACTGCATGAGCACACAGAGCTAATTTCTCAGCCTGTCACATATGATTTCTGATGTTCGACATCTGAGTGGACTGATGTGTGCGTTGTGTTTCATGTGACACGTTTGTCCTGTAAATGTAATGTGATGGATGACGTCTGTCAGCACACCGTGATGGGAGAGCACAACAACAAACCCGTCACTCAGCGGTGCTGACCACCCGTCTGCAGGCAGGATCACTGCTCAACCCACAACAACACATAAATAAGACATTCATTCAGAGCAGCCGCCTCGGCATCTGGCCTATGCAGGATTTATGGTAAATATGAGATGTGTGCTGAGCTTCAAGCAGAGATGGGAAGCAGGCTACACAAGTCTGGTCAGCAAACTTCTTTCTAAACCTGCATAAAGGCTTTGATGTGAGGCGAGTCCCCTCTAAGATCCCCTTTGGATACCAGGCACTGTTCATTCCAGTGGCAGCGACTCATCAGACAGGAGCCAACACTTGAACTGGCAGTCATCCACTTCTTTCATATAATAGGAACCGTAGAGTCATTCTTGGCCTCCATGTCCACACACATGGTAAATGGTCTGCACTTACATAGTGCTTTTCTACCTTACTGGTACAATCTTTACAATGTGTTTTTCATTCACCCATTCACACACACATTCAGAAACCAGTGGTGACAGAGCCGCCATGCAGGGTGCTGCCATTGGGAGACACTACTTTGGGTTCAGTGAGTTTGCTATTAGAGGACAACCGCTCTGCCACCTGAGTCGCCGCCGCCCATGGATGACAAAAAAATAGTCTAACTTATAATGACTCCACAGCACTTGTTAATCTTTACATTTGGCAGAAGGCCTTTGGGCCAGTGGGAGTCACTGTGGCCACAACACCAAAACCGCCTCACAGCCCAGCGCTGTGTTTAGTGGCCCCACTGAAGGCCATCTATTCACTCAGACTGTATATATTGAGAGTGTGAACCCTCAGTGACATCGCTCAGGTTTCCAGAGGAGTAGTTTTGAAGCATAGTGTGATGGCTCCAATGTCCTCCAACTCCTAGTTAATCACAAAACTGTGCAAAGAGATGTAATGTGAGTGGAGCTGAGGTGGGCCATGCCCTAAATGATGCATCATTTTCACTCTTGACACAGTTTAGTTGTCGTGAACAAGGAAATCGGCAACAGGGACCAAAAGCGTTTTTTGTACCAGACTGTAAACATGTCTGCTGCTGCTTTAGCATTTTAACATGAGGTTCTATGGGGACCGAATCGCCTTTTGAACAGTTCTGCCTGTTTTTGGCGCTTGTGTGTTGATTAGATTTTTCTGCCTGTTTGGTATTTGCATGATTTTTTGGAAAGATTTCAGCAACTAACTTTGAAATGTAAAATGTATAAGCAGTGCTCTGTATGGTTCTCCTTTGAGACAACGAGAACATTCTTCTATGATTATTTATTACTCATTTATTCATAACAGCATAACTCCCAGCTAGTTATTTCCAAGCTGTGATGCAATCAAAGTGAAGCACATATATGAGTGACTGTAGTCCAGTTTCTATGAACTTTGGAAAAATGGAACTTCTGTTAGCCAGTCACAATAAACACAAAATCACCTAATCGCAATTATTTGAGCTGACCCTGATCACCTTACAATAGTTGTTATAATCCTTCCACCTGTAAGAAAACAGCTGGATGAAACTCACTAAAATGTCATGTTTCATTCATTATTTCCAGGTCATTTTCCTCCATTTGCTCCTCTTCTTACTGCTTTGGTTTGATGCCACCGACTGTTACTCTTGATGTGCTTAACTTTTAATATCTGACCACCTGCATTTTGATGAGCGTTCATTAATATTAACGTCGTGGATGTAGTTTCAAACCTGAACACCTTCGCATCGCCGTGGGCACAGTTTCAAGCCAATGACAAATGTCGATCCCGATAACTTACAGGATAAAGTTTGTCGGATTTGCAGCAAAAAAAGTGGAAGTCAAAGGCGCTAATATCACTAATCTAAAACGAATAAAGACATAACACAGACAGAAAAGGACTGAACAGTTAATCACAACTAAAATGTCATGAGCGTGACAGCCTTAAATGCTTCAGAAGCAAATCGGGCAGGTTCAAGGAATGGAACCTCAGTAGAAAAGACCCACTAATCGATGGATCCTGAGGTGTGATGAACATCTGTCTGGTGTCATGTTAGGAGAACCTGAAGCAGCTTCTTCACTGGAAACACAATGAGCTGGAAGCGCTGTCAGAATCCACTCTGAGGAGAAGAAAAGGAGACGGTGCTGCTCCCACAGGCTGCCATCTGAAACGCTACACTGGCACCGAGCTCATAAACCATGTTTCTGTCAGAAAGTACACTAGCCTTCAATTATTTGTGGCGACCAAACGGGACGGCAGCTGACACATTCCTCTTAACATCATTCATCATAACGCTCTCCAGTGCGTGCAATTTCAGGCTCGGTACACCAAACTATTTTTCATAATTAATGCCAGCACAGTGACTTGTACTGCGAGGAGGAAATGGAAGTGGAGTCACCGCTGTCACCACGTCATCCTTTACTCAGAAAACAAAGCACAGATCTGTTTTGATCTCCTGTTTACATGCTGCTCTGCAAGCACTTTGAGACAAACTTGCTGGTTAGATTAATTTGAGTTTACTTCGTTTGACAAACTGTCTGCATCAGCACACACACACACACACACACACACACACACACACACTGTACACACACTCATACAGAAAGAAAGCTGGATCAGTCACAACTGGGTCCAGATTAGAGGAGCCTTCAAAACCCCACACTGCCTGAAGAGCCCTGAACACTGATAAGACTCACACACACACACACACACTGTATTCAAGCAGACAACATGTACTTGATAATCACCAAATAAATCAGAACATCCTAATAAAACATCCATTAGAGCTGACAGTTGTCGTCGCTGCACTCAGCAACAGTCGGCGTACAAAAAGCGCCACATTTCATTTACTAAATAGCACCGCTGAACCTCAATACTCACCACGGATATCTAATCCAATTAAAGTTGATACTGCAGTATAGAGCCTGATTGGTCCCATTGTATTTGAGGCGGCACAACTCCTGTCATGTGCATCGGTTTGCGGTACCGTACATGCATAATGCAGCAGGAAAGACAGCAGCTCAGGTCTTCAAGGATTCACAGATTGAAGCAGAACTTTGAGCTCGTTTCAACTCACTTTTTGAGCTCCTGTGACACTTCACTTCACAGCTGTCAGAAATACGTTGAAAAGGCCACAGTTCCAGTTTGTGCAGGTCTTTTTATTTCCATCTGGCTGAAACCCCTACTTTTAATTTAGATAACAATATTAAAATAAAGTGTGTCTCTCGGTGTAGGAATGGATGATGATGATGTGTCACCTTGCTGTGAACTGGAGCTGCATTCTGGCCTCGCCGCACTCATCAATAGATTATTTTTAGGCGAGTCATTATTTTTTTTCTTAAAGCTTGTAACTGCAACACTTTAGCTTGGGGCAGCAAATACATGCGTTTATTCCACCCAGACAGTTCAATTTCACACTCCGACACCTATCAGACATTCTGATGGGCTTCTATGTCGGCCTGTGTCTGTAAGAAATGTTGGTAAGAGGGAATGTTGGAATTATATATTGTCTACTAACGGCATGTTAAATTACATCTGGGTATAGTCAGGACTAATAAAAAAATAAAGAAATCTGAATAAATTCTATACATAATGTGCAGTGGTGCTGGAAAGCCACTTTAGATGCTTCTAAATTTCAGCAAAAATATGATCTCAAAGAAGAACGTGTAGATCTATTAAGTCCCTGCCTCCGTCTCCCACACGATTCAGATATAATCATCCATCCATCATCTATACACCGCTTCATCCTCAATAGGGTCATAGGGGGCTGGAGTCTATCCCAGCTGACTCAGGGTGAAGGCAGGTTCACCTGGACAGGTAACCAGTCTATCACAGGGATACACTTAGAGACAGACAACCAAGCACACTCACATTCACACCTACGGACAATTTACAATCACCAATTAACCTCAACATGTTTCTGGACTGTGGGAGGAAGCCGGAGAACCCGGAGAGAACCCACGCTGCACGGGGAGAACATGGAGACTCCACGCAGAAAGATTGTGTCCCCCACCGGGACACGAACCAGTGACCTTCTTGCTGCGAGGCAACAGTGCTAACCACTGAGCCACCTTGCAGCCCCAGATACAATCAGCATTAAATTATTATCCTCTTGTGTCCTCTTGGCGACCTCTTGTGGTCGTGTGAACAAATGCATGTAAAATGTACGATGGATTCAAGACAACTGTTACCCTTCACAGGGAGTGATCATCCGACAAACATCACTGCAACTTTAAGGTGTGTAATCATCCACGAGGTGACAAAAGAACCCAAGCAAACTTCTGAGCAACTGAAGGTCTTAACTTGGCTGAAGTTATCTAGCATCTGGAGAACATTGACCAACATGGTGAACAATGCAGGACTGCAAGATGAAAGCTGCTGCCCATGAAAGCAAAGCTTCATGTAGTTGAGCGACCCACAGATATGCAATGTTAGATTATTTACCTCAATAAATGAATGACGAAGTATAATGTTCTTGTCACATTTGTTTGATTTGTGTTTTCTTTATCTATGTTTAGGACTTAAATAAAAAATGTGATTACGTATTACATATTTATGCAGAAAACTACTCTACTGAAAACACCATTTCATCTCAAACATTTGGTTGGGGCAGCCTGGTCCCTGGTCTTGATCTATTCTGTTGTTAAAACTCCTCTGGGATTATGCTCACTATTGGCTGCTTCACCCGGTTGGAAACCATTTAACGGAGCAGAATGAAGAGTAAGCACATCATCTTCTTGTGTAAGTAGGAACACAGCTCCATCCATGTAGAATAATGGCAGAAAAACGACTCTAAATGTCGTCAAGCCTGGATGGTGCCATTGCAGATGTATGATAGGTCTCACAGAATATTAGATCATATTTCTTTTTAGATTGTTGTGAAAAACATGAACCGCTTTACAGCGACGACTACCATCCAGCTTCTGTGTCACCTGAAAATCCCACTGGCTGGGCATCGAAGACGAAGCGAAACACGCTCACTCATAAACAGGAATCGCCTTAGAGCAGGATGTCAGGCTTGATGTATAAAAAGCAAACATACTGCAGCTATCTGGGTAAATAATAAGGCACACATCACATATTATGGGACGTCCTTGACAGAGTTCTGCTGATTGTTGGTAATAGTGCACAGCAGCAACACGTGAGATGTTTTAATACTTGCAAGCACAAAGTTCTGGTTCGAATCGGCTTAATCGGATCTACTGACTTTTAAAACTGCAAGGTGTTGTTTGTATTATATCACAGTAATGCTACACACAGGTTAGACTGCCTCATGCTACATATAGCGCTATGCTAAGCACCCTACATGTGACTGGTATATTGCATTATGTTTTATGATACACGTCATTCTAATTTGTTATGATCTACAATATATGCTACACTCTGTTACGCTCCATTACGTTAGATTATGCCATGGTCTAATAATACACTGTCGTACACTATGTGACGATGAAAAGGCTTTACACCTGCAATCATTGGTCTTTAATTTTTGTGGGTTTTATCAGCCTTTTTTTATGAGCTCGTTGGCACTCCATTGTTCCCACTTCCCTTATTGCTTTCTTTTGTCTCTGTCCCACAACGTATTTTATTTGTAGGATTAAAAAAAACCCTTTATGTTGTAAAACTCCAGGTCTCCCAGATGCTGTTTCTGTAATGAGAATACGACAGAAGTGCGCTCGCTCTCTGATGGAGTGTTCCCTCCGGATTCTTGGCCATCAGTCTTCAGTAGCATATGAAGGACCTTGACTGCCATGGAGGATTTTTACAAGATTGATTTTTTGGATCTTAAAGTGCTCAAACCTCCAGTCGCACAAGGTCCGTCTTTGCTACTCCAAACAGACTCCATCCACCATCTGCCCCTGTAACATCAAGTCTGTAGGTTTCATCCTGACATTGAAACACTACGTATGTTTGAACAAGATGTTAACCTGCTTGTTCACCAGTCAAATGTTCATAAAGACAAAACCGTGGTAATGTTAGATATTAAACTTTGACATAATTTGAGGATTTTGAAACACTGGTAATGTCATATGAGCAGCAATTAAATTAATTTTTACGATGTACAACCCCTTCAAACCTACTCGATCCTAAAAATCACGCTAAAAGGAAAACTTTTAGTAGTATTGGTATGCGTTTTTACGAATGAACAGCATTCCTGAAACCTGTTACTGTCAAAAAAATCTGTTTAACTGTTCTTTATAAAGATGGACCCCCTCCCTCTGACAAAACAGACCTGACGTGGCGTCCCTCAGGGCTCTATTGTAGGTCCTGTTCTCTTCAGTCTGTACATGTTATCTCTTAACACTGTTATTGGAAATAACTTGATTACACACATCTCTGACATTACTCAGCAGATAACACAGAACTTCTCAAACCTGAATCTGGGAAAAACTGACAGCGGTTGGAACAAAAGCTGAGAGAGAAAACCTGACCTGTCTGTTTTATCGTTTATCTCTAGCACGTTGTACCACTGCACCACTCTTCTGTCTTGTGTATCTAAGAAAGTTGTTGGACTGTTAAAGCACAGAAAGAACCGACTCTGTCTCACAAAAAGTATGTTTCTATACAACTTAACTGCATTCATGTTCACGCTCGATGGCTGTCTTTGTCCTGGCTAGATCACCATGGTAGCTTATGTTGCTGAATAAGATTCGAAAAAAATGAATTGTTTATCCACAAAACCCTCACATGGGAGTAAATGATGTTCTATTAGACAAACTTCTTTTGTAGATTAATCATGGAAAATGAGAACCATGCAAGTTTACTTATTTTTTTTATCCTAAGCACCAAAATAAAAGTTGCAGCATGCTGTATCCGAGCACATCACAATGCTGATGCTGAAACAATATTCTGAGCAGCCCTACACATTACTGAGCAACTGGATCTCATGTTTTTACTGATTATTTTTACCAATTTAACTATTGTTGGGGAGATTTAGATGCTTTTTGTTGTTGTTGTTTTACCCAAAAGACTGTCGGCCTCTGTGTGTTTATTGGCTGTTCAGAGTCAAACTAGAAGCAAAGGTCAAAACAGCTCAGTTTGTGATGCTGCCGTCACATCAGTAGGAAGCGTTAATGTTTATATCCAACTCAAGGAGAGAATTGTCAGTCATCAGCTGCACTTGAAATGCACTTTCAGCCACGGCCTTGTCATACTGCAGTGACACAAGTTGAAATTGTGGGCTGGCTTTACAAGTTTAACGTGACCTGAGCGACCCAGAGTGTGGATGAGTTTAGCACAAAACCTTCATCCATTGATTTCTCTAGTTCCTTTATTCCAATCAGGGTTGCTTGGGAATTGCAGTGCCTTAGAGCAAAGGACTTAACGTAATACAGAGCTGTGTATAAACAAGCGAGAACGTTTTAACAGACTCTAAGTCAATCACCTGTTTGGGTTTTTTTTCAAACTGCTAAATCTCCTGCTAAACTCCTCTCTGGTCTTGACGGCTTCAGGTGTCTTAGCAGCAGCAGCAGCAGCAGCTCAGACCCAAATCCCATCCAGGCAATAATTCATACACAATTTCAACCCATTTTAATCTGGAAAACCACCATTTTGTCATCCACACTCCACAGCTCCACGGCTGCAGTTGTAAGCAGAGAGAAAACAAGTCACACATCCAAACAGGATTCACAGTCACAGTTGGATTGTAATTTGTCTAATCCTGTTATCTGGCGTTCCAAAAGCTTTCCTCTATCTGCTTCCTCCCTCCGTCGTCTATGCTGCGGCCCGGCGTGGGCGTCTGTGTGCGTTTGCATGTGTGTGTAAGCATGTGTTTGTTTGCGTGCGTGGGTGTGAAGTAAACACGTCGGAGGCTGGGGAGGCGTTTCAGAAACTGTGGCGTTTCTTTTACATGAAGATTATTTACCGGAGAAGTATTATCATGGATGAAACGCCAAAACAAAAACAACATAATCTGTTGAAGCTGCACTGGAAAAACCTGACAGAGTGACGGCTCCCAATAAACTCACAAGACAACTGTTGGGATTATTTGATTCTTTTTTTTTTCTAGTGTTGTAAGGTTAAAAGTTCACTTGCGTTTGTGGACTGTAGAGCAGCTTTAACCACTGATGGACTGTGAAAATGTGTAACATGGGCAAAAAGTCAAGTTTTGCTCCTCCATTCTTCAACTCCTTTTTTATTTTACCAATTTCGCCCGAGTTACTCATAGTCACGGTACAGAGAAGGGGAATAACATGCAGGGCAGCCAGGAAACAAACCAGGAAGTCAATTTGCTTCCATTTGTTTTGCTCCTGAACAACTCCATCATCAGGTCATCCATTTTTTAAAATATTCAAATCAAATCAAAATCAAGTCAAATCAAATCAGGTTTATTGTCATGTTGCTGTACATACACAGTCGTACAGGCAAGATGAGAGAGTGTTTCTTCAGAATTATTCAACCAGCAAGTTTTGCAGAATGAACGTCTGAGATAGGACACTAAACGTTCGCTGTCGCTGTCTCCTGAAGGGGGCGCTGCGTCCATGCACGCCACCATTCCTTGAGGTCTTCAGGGACACAAAGACACACACGATGGTGAAGCTGCAGATGCTGCCCAGAGCTGTCTGTCTGTCTGTCTGCATCCCCTCCAGCTGTCTGTCCGTCTGGGATGCTGTCATGGAGCCATGTTCCTGTTAAAGCAGACACACAGCAGTCCCTCCACTCTCTGAGGGTTTCTCTCAGCAAACGTCCAGCTTGTTGTGGAGGGAGCGGACATTGGAGAGCAGGAGGACGGTCCTGCTGGTGTGGAGGGGTTAGCCTTTAGCCTAGCATGGATCCCGGCTCTCTTCCTCCTCCTTTGTTTACGTTCGTACTGCTTCCTTCTCTCTCGGGTATCTGCCGGCGTCGTCTCCGATCAGACTCAGTGTTGGTGTAGTGTGTCCACATCACAACTGATCGCCACAGTTTCAGCACCGTTCACTGTCCTGACATTCAGCAAAGTCTCCTGGCTGCAAGTTTTGTGGAATGAACGTCTGGGATAGACAAGACACTCAAAACGTTCACTTTTGTTGTCTCCTGAAGGGGGCGCTGCGTCTGTGTGCGCTGCCATCACCAACAACCACATTTGCTTACCACTGAGCACATCGTAAAACTTCACCACACGTGTTCTTTCATAGTTTTGATGTCTTCAGTATTAATGTATAATGTAGAAAATAATTAAAACTATTGAATGAGAAGGTGTGTCCTGTATATCTTATTGCGTTCTCCTTTTTAGGCACTGCATGTCTTATGTTTGGTCATTTGTTTCTTCTGAGCAATATCTGGCACAAGAATTTCCTTCAGGATTAATAAAGTTTTGTCTTATAACAGTGCAAAAGGTAAAATTACTACAGTTGACCCTAAAGGGGATTAAGATGCATGTACTAAATTCCAAAACAATCCATCCAGTAGAACACTAGAAGTCCACAAATGTCCATTTTTCTGCAGTTCTACAGAAAAAGTTACAGGATCACTAAAGACAGTGTAGGCCTAATCATCTGGGGAACAGAAATGTCTAGAATGGTAGTCCATACAACTCCTCCTTCTTCGACCTCAGTAGCTGAAATAAGTGGCAAAAAGTTAAAGGGGTCATCATGGTCAATAACACATATCCCCCTACAAGTATGACTGTCGGTACAAAAGCAGATAGAAGTACAAATTCTAAGCTGCTGGTAGAACTACTTGTGGACTTCTGATGAGCACCCAGATGCCATTATCTTCCTGTCGGTAAACACGTTAACTTCCTGAAACCAAACACTTACATGTGACCTTGAAAACCCTCTTGTCGTACTGAGGAACCCACAGCAGCTCAACCAACCGTTACCCCGTCTTCCCTCTTAAGCTGCCGCAGCAGTTACGGTCCAGTTGGCGGAGATTGATGACACAGAACATTTTAGTTCAATTACTTGATTTTGCTCAAGGTCATTTGGGGGCAAATAATGCAATGAATGTGGAGAACCACTCTCCAGAATGATCCTCTTGGCCCTATAAAAGCGCATGATCGATACAGACGGTAAAACGGCTTCGTCCCCGTGAAGATGGAGAGAGACGGGACAACAGAGAGCTGGAACACGGTTTGAGTCTATTTCTCCGTCCAATCTGGACCATGTTCTGATGCTGTATATGCTGCTGGCAGATTTATAACTGGTGTACATTATGCCGTTATGCAGCTCTCCGGGCTACTGTACTCCAGCCTGCCAGCTCCTGATTCAGCCTTTCTACACACTCGCTGTGACTCAAGATGTGGTGAATACCTTCACTCACATGGCCAGTGAAATATTTATTGCTCGCAGTCCGTCTGTAATTTTTATACAGACATCAAATTCAATTTCCTTGCTTTTCATAAAAGACTATCACTAGATATCTGGGCCAGTGGGATGACTACGGCTCTCCGATCTGTCGTCTACCCTCTGCTACGTTTGTACTACAGACACAGCTGCCCTGCTAATACTACTATTACTGTGATTAATACATTTATGACGACGGCTGCTAGTATTCTATGACTACAGCTACTCCTCTTCAAGAGTTATGCTGAAGTCCCCACGCTCATCTAATTTTAAAGACATTGCTGGGGTTTTTTATTTTCAGTAACCCTTCAGTTACAAGTGAGATCAGAGAACATGTGACATAAAACACAGAACAGAATTATTTCTTATATTCTCAAAAAAACCCATTAAAAAACATGTTGCTGGCATGGTTTGGCTGGAGCTTTTCCTTAATTATTTAAAACTTTTGCCACATCTAATATGAGCATTCAACACCGTCGTGACTCGATAATCCGACACTAAATGTAAAACTTTCTTTTATGTCGGATAGCAAGGCTGTCAGATTGTCAAGATGGAGGTCGAGATACAAGGAGGGCTTGATGCTGGAAGGCTCATTAGTTGTTAATATTTATTGTTTATAGTGGTTATAATGGGCTACAAGGTGGCTCAGTGGTTAGCACTGTTGCCTCGCAGCAAGAGGGTCGCCAGTTCGTGTCCTAGTGAGGACAACTGGGATCTTTCTACGTGGAGTCTCCATGTTCTCCCCGTGCAGCGTGGGTTCTCTCCGGGTTCTCCGACTTCCTCCCACAGTCCAGAAACATGCTGAGGTTAATTGGTGATTCTAAATTGTCCGTAGGTGTGAATGTGAGTGTGCTTGGTTGTCTGTCTCTAAGTGTAGCCCTGTGATAGACTGGTTACCTGTCCAGGTGAACCTGCCTTCACCCTGAGTCAGCTGGGATAGGCTCCAGCCCCCCATGACCCTAGAGAGGATTAAGGTGTAGAGATGATGGATGGATGGATAGTTGCTATAACTAACTAGTGTATTGACATCAAAGGTAAGTGAATCTGTGGGATTGTTCAGTCAGATAATACGTCGTTATTTGTGACATAAAATGTCATGTTGGAGTCAGAATCCAAGGCTGTCGTTCGTTAAGGCTATTTTTTATGGGTTCCGTTCGTTTTTCCAAAAAACTTGTCAGATAGCAAGGTTTAGGATTGTTAAGGGTTGGAATGTCAAGTATATGTATATGACAGAAAATAAAGAAAAGCATCATACGTTCCCTTTAAAAACCACAACAGGCACAAAGGCAGCAATGTAGAGGTCAGATACTACTGCATGATTAGATTTCATCAATGGCCGTTCAAAACAACTGGCAGGAACTCCAGCATGACTAGATTACAACATTCCCACTTTAACGCCAGCAAAAGCAGCCGGAGAGCTCTTTGGGAAGCCATTGTGCTGTTTTAACTGCGGCCTACATCAGCACATTGTCCTCACACCGGTCAGTCTGCCCCGACATCCAAACCTTTGGGTCCCCGCAAACGTTGAGTCGGTTGGCGTGAGAAAAAAAAAAACACTGAGCTCATTCCATTTCCTTATGTTCAACAGACACAGTCACATGTAGATATTAAACAAATGTAGAAACAACAGCCTGCAGCACCGTTGAGCCGACATGAAAGCTAAAGCTGCACTTCTCCCTGTTCGTCGCTGCTTCCTGTTTGGTTCAAATAGGCCCTATTGGATCATCTCTTTTTCTTTTACACTCAGATAAAATCACATCATTTGGGTTTATACTGTTGTGAACATCCTGTAAATTCCCCTCCTTCTTAAATCTTAAAACATAACCAGTGCTGGTCTGAGCCTGGAAACAGAACGACAACCTATTAAATAGAATCAAAGAGGACTGGGTGATAGCATCGCTTTCAGCAAACAAAATGTTGCTCAGTGCTTTTATCCAGTCCAATCAGCTGCAACAGTAGACGAAGCATCATTTAAAAAATCACCAACACTCAGAACGACATGACATGTTGAGGCCAGAGGCTGAACTCACAGAGACACTCAGACCTGCAGCAGACGTCATCGAGCACAAAACCAAAGACCACTACATGTCCAGATTATACACAGAAAGATCCCAGTTTCATACCAGCTGTCTACAGTGTTCTTTATTGCATAATGTATTTGCAATTAGTCTCCAAAAAACTTCACCATATTGCACATAGGACATAATACAACATACGCACCATCAGCCGTCTTTCAAATTTACTAAGAAGTTCCTTTCTAAAGGTTTAATACTTACTGTGAGCAGCTTCTCCATTTCTTGAGTGCATTGCTTTGCAGGACAGTAGTGTCCATCAATATAACTTCCTTTTTGACCATTTTTGGAGTACATCTTTAGAATTCTTCCTCCATGTTTAGCTGCTTGCCGTGCAGCACTATGGAACAGCAACACACCCTCCTGGACTACGTTGTGGGTCGGCTGAAGGATGAACAAGCAGACACTCAGTTTGTTAAGATTCTCGACAGTGTGAACCGGTAAACTGCTGCAGCTAACCTTCAGGGAACAGTTCTAACCACAGAGCTACTGACTCACTCGCACTTCAAACTGGAAGGCTTCAATTGATTTTCTGCTTAATTTATGTCCAGTTCGGACAGATTCACGGTGAAGAGCTTGAGCAGGAAAAGGACCTGACATTAAAGATCCAGGCCGCTTTGCGTCCCCGTGCTTTACGAGGTTTACAGGGATTTCATTATAGCTGCTCAGCTCATCCCCTGCCGTCCTGCGATATGCCAGCTTCTCTTCACACTTGGCAGCAGTGCAGCAGCGCCGAACGCACACCCAGTATAGGGCAGCGGGCAGCCAGGGAAGCTGTAATTACTGTACCTCCATTCTGCTGGTCAGCACGGCAGTCTCATAAAAGGAAATGAAACGGCCCAGCTTCCATCTTTGAGGGAGTAATGTACCACGAATATTACATTAGCATACATTCACATGAACATTTTATCTGTGACAGTTAATAAAGAGAGGGAGCAGAGCCACAGATGACAGGGCGGCCAGCAGCAGGAAGGAGGTGGCTTCCTCCACAGTACAAGGACAGACGCAGAAGTTAGGGTTCAGGGATGTGCTTGTTTTCCCATCCAGACTGTCTTGAAATAGCCATTATACAAAATATATTACACTAATGGCAAAGCAGTTACGCAATACATCCTCCACAGGCTCTTCTTGTAGATATGGGATGAAACAAACTACACCACCACATTTCCAGTTGTAATAATGTCAGATGTGAGGTTGCTCTGTAAACGCACAACATGGTTTCATAAAAGTGGGTTTAGACATTGGCTTAGATCTGACTTACAGCCTTCAGACAGATGTTTAATCTAATGTGCAGAGCTTTCTCTGACTACAAAGATGTCACCAACCAACCATGTCAAAGTGCTGGGAAAGCGGAGGAAATCCTCTGTACGAATTCAACACCACAGACTGCACGTACAGCGGCAGACGAACCCTCCGTGGCATCACTAATAGGTTTTCTGAACATTGTTTTGAAGCTCAGTTTGGTGGCAGCGCCTGACTCTGCCTAACTCCCACCTGAGCAAACAGGTAACAAACAGCTTAACTATGCACAACTTTAAGGCGAAGTATACAACAATTCACCCCCATACAGTCGCCACAAACAGGGACTTAGTCATAGAAACCAAAACTGTTTTTTGTGGAAGTCTGTAAAGTCGTTTACTTCTGCTGTTGAACATTTTTATAAGGGGATCAATTGAGGTTGACTCACTTTTAGGGTCGGCCTCTAGGGGCCATTTCAGGAACTGCAGTTTTTGGCACTTGCATGTTGACTTTAGTGTATAGCAGTGTATAGATAATGGATGGATGGATGAATTATGAGTTTGACTGTTTGGTACAGTTCACACGTCAGCTGAAAGTTTCCAACATTTTACTTAAATTTAAATTGTTAAATCAGAAAAGTATCATTGTTTGTACAGCCATCCATCCATCATCTACACACACTTTAATCCTCACTCGGGTCACGGGGGGCTGGAGTCTATCCCAGCTGACTCAGGGTGAAGGCAGGTTCACCTGGACAGGTAACCAGTCTATCACAGGGCAACACTTAGAGACAGACAACCAAGCACACTCACATTCACACCTACGGACAATTTACAATCACCAATTAACCTCAACATGTTTCTGGACTGTGGGAGGAAGCCAGAGAACCCGGAGAGAACCCACGCTGCACGGGGAGAACATGGAGACTCCACGCAGAAAGATCCCCATGCCCCCACCGGGACGCGAACCGGCGACCTTCTAGCTGTGAGGCGACGGTGCTAACCACCGTTCCACCTTGCAGCCTGTCCGCCATGTTTTTAGCAAAATGTTGTAATAATAAGTCAGAATTTCCAGTTATTTTTTGGGTGATTTGGTGCCAAATGCCAACTGGTGTCACTGATTGTTTCCATGAAACCATGGCCGTTAGTTCTGAGTTAGCCGAGGGCCAGGGAGGGGCGCTACCTTTGATTTTTTTACTCAAAGTGAAACAGTTTCCATTTGATCAGAGCAACAGTGAGACTGGAACAACACGACAGACCAAAACATCTTTGTACAAGCAGTCTGCAAACACTGTCCAAAGCTTCCCCCACAACTGTCAAAATAGAGCCCAGTGTGACAATCCTTGGCTGAGAATGAATTTCAGTGCGTTGCTAAAAAGCCGTCTCAACACATGGCTATGAATAAAACTGAATGTATGACCTTCAGCTTACAGGATGGTAACTGAATCCACTGTACCATCCTGCCAACAGTCAGGCAGACACCCAGAAGAGGAAACGCTTCCAGGACAAACAACCACTCAGATCCCCTCTCATCTCTCTGCATTAGTTAGGCTGTAGCTCTCAGGTAATTGTTTTCCCATTTGAGAGTGTCATTATGATTTCATATAAGTCACTGCAATAACACAGGCAGTAAAACTCAGGAGGTAATTTAACAAATCTCCGGTGTTTTGAAGACTTGTCCTTAATCAAAATATCTTCAATTATGCAGAAACTGAACTGAAATATTAACCTGTTTGAAATGTTTCCGTCCTCCGACTGAGAGGAGGAAAGCTGTTGTTCTCATCCCATTCTGTGCAATCTTTGTTTGTGTCAAGAAGCAGGGACAGAGCTTGTGACAGCGTTTAAATCTCCGGCATAATGTAAGTGGGAGGAAATAGATAAAAGAGATAAAACACCCTGAGGAAATCCCACAACTTTATCGTGCACCCATTTCATCTTGAGAACATCAGTATCTTAACATGCACAGCGAAGGGACTAATCAGCTTAAGGCGATATTCAGATTAAAAGGTTTACATGGTTTGAAGTAATGTGATTTCTCCCAATATTTTGCTTTACATGGATTAGTTTAAAGACTGGTTCGTACGCACGTAACCATGTTGCATGTTAAAAAGAAGAAAAAAAAACAAGAGAGACTTTAAGGTTTTGCTATTGTCTCTAGGAACCTCTGACATGTCGTATTACAAATATTCAGAGGTGAATATAAATTTATTATGAGCATAGTATGACCAAGATTATTGCATGAAAGTGGTTTTTATGTCAAAAAATGGATCACTGATGTGTGTGTGCCATCTTGAGATAATTTGGTTGGAGTCCAAAAGGTTTTTCTCCTTCATGAGAAAATTAAAATGAAACCCGTTTACAAGTCAAGTTCTTTTGCAGGAAAAGTTTTAAAGGACTGTGTTGTTGTTGTTGTTGTTGTTTTTTAAAAAGCACAACATGCAGCATCTTGGATGTGTGCAACCGTTCAGCGAGATAAGAATCATGGACGTGAAAGTGGAAGACATGAATAAATAAACATGTATCATGATCCGAAAATTCATACCTTCCAGCTGAAAGTCCAGGTGTCAGCAGAACAACGGCTGCATCTCAGCCGCCCCACATGTTTTATTCATACTGAATATATATTTTAGCACATATTTCTTACATGTTCACTTGGAGTCACAGGAATGTGATCTGCGTCCTGTAGCCTCTGACCTGCTTCCTCTTTACTATTCACTGCATGCATGTGAGCGAAGCCAGGACTGGATTACGGCTGCTTCTCGGGGAGAAAATCAGAAAAACTGCTTACTGCGAGTGTAAGTGTTGGATCTGAGCTTCAAGCAGTGCTTGCGTAAGGGAACCGTTACAGGATCAGTTCTACATCTCACTTCATGATGAATAAAACAAAGTTGGGGAGCTGGTGGGGAGTGACGAGAAACGGCTGAAATTTCATGAAAGGAGGTATTTTCAGATTTTCTTTTTTTTCTTAAAAAATAAGCACGAGCATTCAGAGAAAGAGTCTCCTCAGCAGGAAAGTTGAACTCGGTGGTGAAGGTAAGACACGGAGGTGAACCTGTGTAGATGCTGATCAGAAGCTCAGATGACCTCCAGTTCAACTCACGAGCAGCTTTTTTATGACTACGAGGGAGATTTTATTTCTTTACAAGGACACAAGCATCAGATTGTTGCTTTTCACACATTTCCCAATAGTTGTCTTCTTACATTACTCTTTTTTAATTTTTATTTTGGAGGAACGTAATCATATGATCCATCCTCAACAATAAATCTGTGGTGAAAAGTCATTTCATGAGATGTTATGGGACTGTTGATTTGGAGGAAATGTCACACTTAGAGCATAAACTGGCAAAGACTGCGTATAATGTTGTTTTTTTAGGGGGGTGTTTGCATTCAGACGATTGTATTTGTGTCTCACGGCGACTATCTAACCATGTACGAGTATGTAAATGTCAAGGACTACTGTGTCATTTTAAGGGCGTGTTAGTGTACGCATATGTCTGTCAGTCTGATTATGTCTGGCAGTGTGTCTATAAGTGTGTACGTCTGCATGTGTATATGTGTGTTTTTGATGAGTCACCACAGATACAGCAGCCAGCAGCAGTAGAGCTACGTTAGCAGATAACAGCGTTTCCCTTCCAGAGGCCTCCGGCTCTGCCAACAAGCCTTCCTCTCGCTGGCCTCGTCCTCACCCAGCATGACTGCGCTTCACATCCACGCGCCTCAAGGTGTGCGTCGAGTGAAAGTGTCACCAGTTTTAATGCTAAACCCCACAGGAATAAGCCAAAGTAAATGTTACCTGACGTTCTGGAGCCTTTCCTGCAGGTTCAGAGATTTAAAACATGTCTGGAGAATACCTGCTGGATAAAAGCGTGTAAATAGTGGAGCGCTGCACTGGGATCCTGTGAGTCCTGTGGGACTCATCGGTGTGCACAATGGATGCATGAGAAACACTTTCACCATTTACCCCGTGCAAATCTGGAGGTGGTTTA
The DNA here is from genome assembly GCF_000690725.1 of Stegastes partitus. Lineage (NCBI taxonomy): Eukaryota > Metazoa > Chordata > Actinopteri > Pomacentridae > Stegastes > Stegastes partitus. The sequence continues at coordinate 211,360 of NW_007578583.1, forward strand.
AACGCTGCTACAGGAGGAAATGGGCGGTTAAAAATATACATGGGATCAACTAACCAGAAGGATGGAGTCAACAAAAGAAGCAAAACAGAAGATTAGGGAGAGTTTTTACAATAAAAAAAGCAAAGCGAGCAAAGTCGTACATTTGGACCAATTTTCCACTTTTTACTGACATATGTACTATTCAGATTAGTGCTACCTGGGGATCTCTGGTAATGTGTGAATGACCCCCACGTCTGTGTTTCTTGCAGTGCATTCACATGGGATAAGCAAAGTCTGTATTTTACTCGAATTTACTGACATTACAGCCCAGATATGACGTCAAATCTGTGCACGTCACAACATCCCCTGCTGTCATCCACGTGCAAAATGGCTGCTACATGCAAAAAAAGACAGACACTGGTCACACAAAGAAACATTACAGTTAACTGCTGTGTTGGGTGAGCCGCAGTGCCAGAGACTATTTGATGACATGATACACAATCCCACCGTCTGGGAGGACATTCACAGGAAACTCCTGCTCTGGTGCCCATCGATAAAGGACTTCGGAGAGCGGGTGAAAATTAAAGATGGTACCATGACCACTTAAAAAATAACAAGAGGACTGATTCCGAGCCTATTCAGACCTCGTCCACACGTAGCAGGGTTTTTGTAAAACCGAAAATCCTGCCCCCGCGGTCTAGACAAAAAACTTACGTACACATGACATCATCTTTAGAAAAAAATTCATCCTCATCTAAACGCATCAGTGCGTTTTTAAGCACATTTATGTTCTACATGAGGATGTAATAACTCTGATGAGCGATGACCGGGACGTACAGAAATTGTCACGCCATTCCTCCAGCAGCACGATTTCCGTCTCAAAGTTCTCCCACCAGTTGGCAGTGTGTCCCGGTCTGACCCAAAAACGGCGTCGGTGTCTCTGACGGAGAACATGCCTCGGAGGTGGAATGGCAAAATAACCGTCCTTAACGTCGTCCTTCGCCTGCGTTCTTGTACGTGGAGCGGTATCTGGGCCTGGACCAGAGACAACACAGTTCTGAGGGCGTCCACGCTGTTTCCAAATGTAAACACAGGTCGCGCATGTGATGTAAAGAACATATTTCGTCGCAGGCAGTGACGTTTGGAAAGCTAAAACCCGGTTATTGACGTCCACATGCAGACGCATAAACGGAGGATTCACAGATCTTCACTTTGGTCGCAGGTTTTTGAAAGAATCGTTTTTAATGCCATAAATCTGTGTTTCCGTGTGGATGACAGGACGAATCGTAGAAAAACATCTTTGTTTTGTGGGAAACCTGCTACGTGTGGACGAGGCCTAAGTCTCCCTATTTTGACGAGCATTTGCACCTAAAATGCTGTCAGTAATTTCCACTGCAGCCTCCATGATTCAACCAGGAAAGAGGTTGAAAAACAACAACAACAACAACAAAAATACCCCCAATCACTGAGATGCAGATTTGCACGGGACTAGTATTATCACAGGGCATCGGCGGAACATGGTCGGGAATTTATGGTGGAATTTTTACTCTACAGATTACAGACATTGACACGGGATCAAGATCACAGACATCCCTTCACAATTATTCCAAATCACCATTGGTCCCAAGGTCATGCTAATCCCGTGCGAATAGAGTTAAAGAAGGAAAAGAATTTAACTTTTTTTGTGACAATTTATTTATATACGGTTACAGATCTGGCACCTCTGGGTTCAGGCATGGACCTGCTCTGGTCTCTGGGAAGTAAGTCCTACAGGATACCTTCATGAAACGTGAACTTAACCCTCCCTGGAATTACTGATTCTTGTAAATGTAATTCTGATTTTGCTATGTTGTGTTTTCCTTGCATCACTGGGGGACGACACAAATCAATGGAACTCTGCACTGTGAGGGCGTGATGGTCAGACATCCAGTGGGATTGGGATTAAGAAAACAGTCACGCGTAGCGCTCCAATAAATAGTCATTCAGCGCCAACAAAAGCAGAGCTGCTGTGTCGCAACAAACATTGTGTGCTTTAATCCCGTGGAATAAGTTAATGAGGTCAAAAAGGGAAAAAAAAGACATAAAAGGGGGTTTAGGTTAAGAAATCATCGCTGGGACAAAACGGTCCCAATGAGATCAGCGTCGCCCCTTTTTTCTTTTCCTTCGTCCTTGTCACTTTGTACATTAAGACAAAAGGCCAGATTTAAAAGTTAAGGGCCAGTGAGCTGAGCAAACTGCTGTCATTTTCAGGACAGGTATTCATCTTTGTTTGGGGGACTGAATGGTGAATTTCCCTTTGGTGGAACTCCCTCAGGTACATGCTGACTGTAAACAATAAAAAACGATTTTCCAGCAGCAGCACAGAGAAGGTCGTGGATGTCTTTACAAAAACGTGTTTCATTAAACGACCGTTTGTTTTTGATGACAGAAGTCGGTTACTTCTGGACTCACAGACCATCTTTACAAGAGTGTAACATGTGGAAAATAACGTAAATGAACTGAAGCTAATGGAAGCAGTCGGTGCCGGTTGGTGACGCAAGAGACTCCAGGCTCCGAGCACACGGATCCACAGGAGACGAGTCGAGCTCACGGGAGTGAAGGAAGGCCCACATCTTTTCTTTAGTGTCAGCAGAAGTTCTGCCTGTGAGCTACTACAGCAGCGAGACCGAGTGTTGATTGATTCCTCTAGATATTAACCAAAAAATATGTGCATGGTTGTGTAGTTTAAAGCTGCACAAAGAACCTTGTAAGATCACATTTTAGTGTTTAAGACAGCCTGCCAGACTCGGCCGAACGTTCAATCATCATGTGCAGGAAGTGGGAGACTGTATGTGCCGGCTGCATCGAAACAAATAGATTCATCATTCTCTGTTGAACACAGTTATTCAATAAAAGCAGCTTTCTCCTCCAGACACCAGAAACCAGCCCAAGATTCAAGTCTGTTCTAAAAACAGAGCTGCCTGATCGTGATAGAGCCGAGTTCGGTGTCCTGTCCCGCTAATGCCACGCTGCAGTTTGCACACGACTCATCTCACCTTTAATGTGTGACTACAGTACACTCGAGTCGCAACTGTACGGCAAGAAATACCAATCCCGCAGCCACAGAAACCTTAAGGGCTTATGAATAATTCACACGCCACTCCAGAAACACTGAAACACTCTCTTCTTCCCTGGGTAGTTGGAGACTCTCCCCATCCACCCCAGCCCCAACACAACAAACACGCATATACACACCACCAGCACAACCTTAAAAACACTCTGCCATGCATGTTGTCCCAGAAAACACACCGAGTGGAGCGTCAGCAGGAGGCAGCGAGACGGGACTTCACCACCCAAGGCAGGCTGAGTACAGCAGTGAGCCTCCAGACAGCAAGCAGCACAAAGTCTACGCCACACGGGCCTTTCCTTTGGTAACAATGGCTTTACTTTGATTAAAAAACGTCTCATTTATATTCCATACACCGCAGAGCAGGCTCGAGATCGTCATGATGTTCAGACTCTTTTGCCAGGAGAAGCTTTATTATAATTACAGTGTGCATTTTATCACAGCCTACTAACCTTCAGATGTTCATCTTGTGTGGACATGATGCAACATCGTGGTTCATGCTTGGCAGCAAAATTCAACCGCTTGTGCCGGACTGGAAGATAATTATGAGAAGCCTTCATACGAGGTGTGTCTGAAAAGGACTGGTGTCACCAAAGATCTATTTCAAACCCAAACTACAAACTGAGTTTTCCCTTCAGACGATCAACCAGCACGTCTACAAAGATCCTGCAGCGTTTGCTTCGTTCAGAGAAGATTAGCTTAGCTTAGAATAAACACTGTAAACAAGCCTAAACTCTAAGTCTGACTTAAGCCAAAAGCAGCAGCTCTTAAGCTCACTGACTAACATGATTGTTTATTCTGTGCAAACACTGAAGTGCAAAAGCAATAAGTTGTGGTTTTGTGGGTGTTACGTATTTCTTGGCTGGGATCGCTGACTAGAAAACATACAGAAACCACAACCAAGGTGATTCACAATCACCACTACTAGAAAAAAACAAAACCTGAACTATCTACGAGGTGAGTCTGAAAAGTTCCAGGACTGGTGTCACAAAAGATGTATTTCAAACCCAAACTACAAACTGAGTTTTCCCTTCAGATGATCAACCAGCACGTCTACAAAGAGATCCTGCAGCGTTTGCTTCGTTCAGAGAAGAGGCAGAGGCATGGTAGGACCAGTGGAGGCTGCTTCACCATGACAACCTGCTCACAGCGTCCTGAGCATCCCACAGCTCCTGGCTGAGAAGAACATCTCTGTGCTGGAGCAACCTCCCTACTCACCCCACCTGGCTCCGTGGGGTTGGTTCCTCTTCCCCAAGCTCAAGGAGGTCATCAAGGAGACCCGTTTAGAAGACGTGGACGACATCAAGATGGCTGTGACGTGTGCTAGACTCCAGGGGGATTACTTGGAAGGAGAAAACTGGTAGTTTGTAGTTTGGATTTGAAATCTATCTTTTGTGACACCAGTCCTGGAACTTTTCTGACACACCTCAAACAAGCACAGAATGAGTTTTTGCAGTAGGACAGAAATTAGCATAGGAAAGAAAATTTAAACATTCTTCTTAACCGATCGTAAGCAACGTTATCAATCAATAATCGATTTATCATTAATGTGAATAAAGAACAGCCAACATTATTCCATATGCTGATAGAGTTCACTGTAACGACAGACAGGCAACTTTCACTGTTAACATGGCTTGGTTCTGTCAGCTACTCTACAATAACAACTGGTTCTAGTCGACTCCAGCTCGTCTTCATCGTGTGAGCTCTGGCTGGAAGTCATTAACTGTCTCAGGAGTCTTTGTCATGGTGCCCGTTGCTAGCTAAACCCCTACAACGCTCTCTACTACTCCAACATGGAATGACCCATCATGAGCACCTCTGGGGTCACTACAGTGTTAAACACAAACAAGCTGCAGTGCTGCATCTCATTGAGGAGGAAGATGCTCCATCTGGTGGCACAACCAGGTACTACAGCTAGTCTACAATACATTTTCTGATATGCATGTCCCTCGACTTCTGCCTTATTTATGAATATGTTTTTAATTAGTCACACTATTGACAACCATGAATCATCCATCCATCATCTCTACACCTTAATCCTCACTAGGGTCACGGGGGGCTGGAGCCTATCCCAGCTGACTCAGGGTGAAGGCAGGTTCACCTGGACAGGTAACCAGTCTATCACAGGGATACACTTAGAGACAGACAACCAAGCACACTCACATTCACACCTACAGACAATTTACAATCACCAATTAACCTCAACATGTTTCTGGACTGTGGGAGGAAGCCGGAGAACCCGGAGAGAACCCACACTGCATGGGGAGAACATGGAGACTCCACGCACAAAGATCCCGGGCGTCCTAATCGGAATGCGAACTGGCGACCTTCTTGCTGCGAGGCAACGATGCTAACCACCGAGCCACCGTGTAGCAACCATGAATCAGACTATAGTTTATTATTGTAGTGCAGGATCATTGCATACATCTGCATGTGATCAGTGTAAACCACAAGAACCGGCCGTCAGGTTGTCCAACAGGTTTTTAAAAAAGCTTTTATCATCTCAGCCAAGGTTTAAGTGTTCCTGTAACTGAAGCAAAGCCATATGTGGTTTAACTCCAAACAGTGTGAAAGATAAACCATGAGGACTCGCTAATGAGGCAGCGTAGACAAACCGTTTCCTAAATTAACCGAGGTCGATCAAATATTTAGCTTCGCAGCCAGAGAGGCAGATACAAAACAACTCGGTGCCGACAAACCGAATGTTGCTAGCAGCGGAGTGGTAATTTCCCACAGTGTTCTGAACGGCTGGCACAGCACACCATTATACAACCAGTGTATTAAATACATTTTGTCTGTTGCTGCTGTGTTAGCCGTGACAGGCCTGACTGCAGACTCCTCTGGGAAATCAGCCCACTTCCTGTTGTATCACAGCCACTGGATGAGGAGAAATCAAGAAGTGTGTGAGTGTGTGTGTGTGTGTGTGTGTGTGTGTGTGTGTGTTGTGGAGACAGGAGGATAGAAAGAGGCTGCTCTACAGTTATTTAGTCAAGCTGCATTTTCCAGCCTCCCACTGTGAGAAATGGGTCACAGTAGTATGGCACCTGCTGCTGGGCGTTGATGTGGGAGATCAATACGCTTCACAGGCTGTGTGCTTCGGCTGCCGCATGCACAAAACCAAGAACTTGGAGGTGAAGGTTTTTGTTTAAATGCAACATTTGGCCACCAGTCACCAACCATTTTGTCTTCCAGAGCAAAGTTCCTTTCACAGTAGTTCTGCACGTTTGGCAGATGCAGTGACACCATCACACACAGCTTCTGACTGAGGTGCTCGTGGCATCAGTCGAAGAGGTTCTGACCACGTGAAGTTTAAAATTACAATCCAGCCATTGTTTGAACCTCTAAAAAACCATCTCCAAATATGAAAATGACATAGTTACAAGTTCCTGCCTTAGAATGGCTTACATGTTCCTCCACATTGTACAGATCTGCAGAGTTCCTCCTCTCTCCATGCAGCCCTCCCCCACTGGCTGCAGCTCGAGCACACCAGCTTACCTACGGTTCTGCTCAAACCACTCTACACTACACGGTGACGAGTTGGACACCGATTCTGGAGAAGGATAATGGTACAGAAAGCTGAACCCCACAAGTTAACGGGATTGGTTCTTAGGTTTGTAAACCCTGGACGTCTAAATCAGTGCTTTTGAGACTGACATTAGCACACTGCAGCTTTAAGGCGGAAATGCCTCCTAGCATATAAAAACGTCATACGGACATGTCAACAGAGTTAAAAACTTGATTTTCAGTGACAGGGTTCTTAAATCTTATCATGTAACTTGATTTACAAAAATGTAAAGCCACACTTTGAGGATAAAACTGAATATATGATTAATATTGGCTGCAGAGTAACCACTGAATCTATAAATGAGGTCCTTTAAACATGTAAGTAAACACAGAAAACTCAAATATTTGCACCATTTTAACAGCTACGCAAGTGCAGATGAAATTTTGGTGGAGTAGAATGGGCTGATATATACATCTGATGTCACCTGCCATTTAAACCTGTAAATGTGTCTTCTTTGTCTTTCTCTAATGTGAAAGTGTAATCGTCAGTAAATTCCACAACTAGTCTGGTTACAACAGTCCCATAAATAACTGTAATGTGTTCTTACATCCCATACAGAGGCCGTCCTCCATCAGATCAAGTCATGTCACATAGAGCTGCTCAGCGTTAAGCATAGCCGGCACAGTGAAGTGAACCTGCCACCCAGCAGTGTGGGCACTTTGCTCCACATACTGACACTCAGCACCTCCTGCTCTCTTTCTGTTCAAAATGTCTTTTTAAACACAAGCGACTCACGTTGGTATGAAACTCTTCACCATCAGTGCTTCTGCTGCAGCCACTGCCTCAATCTACACATCACCTTTTCAATTAGAAATGATGCAGTGCTTTTTTCATGAAATGCCAGCAGAAGATCACAGCAGCAGCAAAATGGCAAAACCCCAAGACTCCAGCTCCTGCTGAGCTGCTCCACTGTCACTTCATCTCCTCTGGCAACCACATTAAAGGCACATTCCACGGTGCAATAAAAGTGGAAAGAAAAAAAAAGACAGCTGCAGTCTCAACAATCTTTGCTGGACAATGTGACATTTTCGTCACAGTAACTGAACAGGAGCCACTTGTTCACACCAAACATAACTACATCCTCTGATGTTTGAATCTGGAGCCTGAGGAATGTTTTTGTCCTCGGAGGTTACAGACAGAAAATCTCAGCCCATCTCTGCCCCTTCTCATCACTGCACATACCTGATCTAGTTACATGGTCCGTGAGTTCATCTCGGGCTAATCCTGTGGAGTCTTGCCATGAAATGCCACCAGCATCCTTATCGCAGCAGCAGGAGAGCTGAGAGCAGCTGTGCATGGGACTGCGGCGGAACTTCTCCAAGGATGAGCCGGAGTCCAGAGCGCGCACCGCCGCCAGGGAAACCAAACACTACCGCTGTGGAACCGGCACACTGGAGGTCAGATGGACGGCTGTGGAGACGGACCACAACCGGAGGACACCGAGGAACCGAACATAGTCACGGTGCAGCAACCAAACAGGTAAGGACGAGGGCAAAACAACGCTCCGGGACGAGCGCTTTTTACGCACATACAAGCTGTGAAAACGCGTTAACCTTCACGCACAGCGGTGGTCTTCGCAGGACTCCGGGAGGACAAACAACGGTCAGGAAGCCTGAAATCAGGGAAATTCACACGGACACATCCAACAAGTGAGGGACGGGGAGGCGAAATGACGGAGTCCGCAGCTGGACGGACTGGGAGGAGGCGGTGGGAGGAGAGGAGCCGCCCCGCATCACACACAAGCTCCCTGGCAAAAGACGTGATGTGGTAGGCCTACATCTCAGAGGCATGCCAGGGAAATATGTGGGGAGATGAGGTAGTTACTGGAGAAAATACTGTTTACATAAGAACTATGTTTAAGTAGCTATGGACTCATGTATTTGTCATTTAGGGTGATTCACTTTTACTGACTGCTGGAAAAATCTGTCACCAAACTCTGGAAGACCACAAATAAAAGGATGCAGCTAAAGCTCAAAGTAGATGATTTAACATTAAAACTGTCACTGAGCACCATCACACACTGTAAGAATCAAGTGGACTTCTAATATTCACAAGAGAATAAAGCAAACAAATGAACTGTAACGTCAGTGTGGACATCATGTCAGTGATACTAGTAACACATTAAATCACACATTATGTGGATTACAAAGTCCCAGTTGATCAAAGCTGGAGCCATGAAGTCTGGGGTCTGGGCTCCCTTCACGCCTTTTTAATTTATTTAGTTTTTTTGCTGTTGTTGTTTTCAAATGATAACATCTAAAAGGCATTGGTGTGTTATACATTTTAAAAACATATTTAAGGGAATATTACCACCACTTGCCTAAAAGCATGGCTGCACGATACATATATAAAACAATGTGTATTTTAATAATGAGATAAGCCTTTTGAGTTGCCAGCTGTTTTTCTTGATGGGTCGGGCCGACATAACCAATGTTGGTCGTTGCTTCAACTTTGTATTGTGTGTCATTTAAATTCATCTTTTTGCCTTTGTTGATTTATGACTAAATTCAAGTTGAGGTAACTTAATAAATTGACCTTAATAAGATTTTTCTTTAGGTCAGGATTCTGCCTGCTTTATACTGGAAGAACCTATTTTTAAAACTTTGCCAATTTAAAAAGTTGTGTTCCTAATTATAGTATTTTTTATAAGTAATGTGGAAATACTGGTTGGAACAACTTACATTTTTGGAGTATTGAAGTCAGTGGTAATCAACAATACCTTTGATTGCAGAGGAAGTAAATTCACCGAAACCCAATGTAGTTCGTTGGTTGAACATAATTTCATTAGAAGTTGTCATAAGTCAAAAAGATTGATGCAAGCGGTGGCGTTGATTTTTGTTGTTCAGTGTTTTTTTGTTTTCGTTTTGTTTTTCCGCTGAATAAAGGAAGAGACTCGATTAGTCTAACATTTGTTTTTACTCCACACCACCAACCTACAGACACAAACTTGTATTTATTTTCACAATTACACAACAGTCCCTCTGCAAATCACATACCGGCGTTAACGTTACCTCTTCATGTGTGTCCTGGCTAAATAGAATTGTTAGTTTTGCCACAGGGTTACAATAATAAGTGTCTGATGGGGATGCTAACGGATGCTAACAGCTTGTATGGGCGTTTCTTTTGCTGGCATGTGTTCCACACACAACCTACATGGCAGCAAGCTTCCAACAAGATTTTAGCACGACACTGCAAAACAATAACTGCTCGTAAAATGATCAATTTCATGACACTTTACTAAAACTATCACAGTGGACAGCGATGCAGCCTGTGAAAAAGTCCCATTTGAAAACAATAAAACAGACAGCACAGTGTTTGATTGTAACCACAGCGGTCCACTGAAAAATCAAGCCAACACAAAAGCACCAAATACTGCAGTTCCTCAGGTGTCCACTAGAGGCTGCTCCGAAAGTGAGTCAATCCCAACAGACCCCCATTTTAAAATGGCCAACATTACAGCAGAAAAAACATGTTTATGTTCTGGTGCAAAAAATGGTTTTTGGTCTCTGTTGCTAATTTCCTCATTCACGACCACCACGGACAGGTGAATTTTTTATATAAGTTTGTTGTTTAAATTGTATTAAGGCTTAAAGTTATGCATAATTAAGGGTGTTGCTTCACCTCTTTGCTAAATGTTGTATTTGCTGGGAGTTATGAGTCGGGCACTGCCAAGATGGCACTGACCTTCAAAACCTCTGCTCCAGAAATCTATGGGAGACGCCACCGAGGGTTCATCCACCTTCATATACAGTCGACCACTTGAACCAATCTAAAGCAGAACTGCAGTACGACCTAATCCCCCTAATATATGTTAGAATTATAGCCCTGCTATTGATTGCACATAAACCACTATCAGTCTCAGAATATAACCGGCGTATTACTCTGATGCTTGGTTCAGAATGCAGAAAACTAGGCCGGCACACAGTAAAAGAAGGCTTCAGTATAAACCAGCCCCCAAAACACAGACCACTGAGCTACAGTAATTGATTTGCCGTCAATCACTGTTTCCTTAATTTACTTACTGTTGCAACCAAGTCGGTGTAAATATCGACGGAGAGAGAAGGTCTGGCCTGCTAAACAGAGCTGGTTTGTACCGAGACACAGATCCAAGACGTACATACAGACAATCACAAAGACGAGGGCAGAGGAAGTCGTTTGGAGTTCACGCGACACCAAATGCAAGAGCAGGCTCAGTGAAGTCAGACACAAACCCAATGAATTAAAGCGGTTCTGTTTTCATGGGTTTCTGATGATGACCTGATGGGATGCAACTTGTTCTTCTTTGTTATTTAGGAGCTCCTCAGTGGGTTGATTTATGCTAATAAGTTTTTGTTTACCCAATGAAGGCAGTGCTTTAATGCTTCAAACTGCGACAAATGTTAAATGTTATTATAATGAAATAATGAGATTTGTGTTCAGATGCTGACAGGACAGAGCGTACACAGTGTTGATGTTGATGCTGAGGAGCAGTGACAGAATACCTGCCGTAGAAACCCTGTTGCTGACCAGAGTTGGCTAAAAGTGAACTTCAGTGCAGCGTGGACGTCCTTCCTAGTTTGCTTTGGACAAACATGAGACACATAATGAATCCAGCTCACTATCCATGCTATCTCTCTTATTTAAAGCACTTTGAAAGGTGTGGACAGGGCGGGACAGCAACACAAGATGTTTTTAGATATTTCAATTGACTTTTTTTTTGGAGGTGAAACATGTATATTAACCGTAAAGTTTCTGCCACTCAACCTAATGAGACATCGTTTGTTCTTACGTTTATGTTAAGGAATGTCTACTTATCTGCGCTCATCTCCTTTCTACTGTAGCTGGGGTTTCTTCACCTTTGGCCACTACAGCTTCACTTGTTAAGCCAAATCCATCTGAGCGATCGCCCGAGACAAACGCACAAATCCTTAAATGCTTCAGAAACGCCACAGAATCGCTTAAAAGCACATTTTACTAAACAGATTGATCATGGCGGTAGCGTGTTGCTAAAGGAGGCTGGAAAACATTCCTTGAAACAGCGGCTTGGGGTCGTGGTAGCTCGCCGTTACACAGCAGAGAGATAAAACTGCAGGGAGGGCTGTTTGTACAGCTCAGTACTTCATCCGTGTTCAGCCAGCTAGAAAACTGCCTTTACTGCTGAAGAAAGTGATTCTACCCTCAGCTGCCCAAAATACAGACAAAGATCGGGCTGATGAAAATAAGTGGACCTTTTTATAGTGGAAATATTACCGGGACAAATGGTAAATCAGCTGGAAACATGTAGGGGGTAAGTGAACACAAGACACCATCTGACTCACTATATCTAAAGTTACTCCTAGTTTGCCCTTAAGCAAGGCACTCAACCCCAGACACCAGCTCCAAGGGTTTACAGAGCTGAATGAATATGAAGCAGAGTGGAGCGCCTTATTTATCACTGAATAAATACATGTCAGCAGCACTGGAAGCGGTGGTCTGCTGGAGGAACATGACAAAGAGCCAAAGGCGTTGACCACCAAACTCCCCAGTCTCATCAACACAGAGGTCCCACCCTGCAACCCAAAGGACCCAAAGGAGCCACCCAAAGGTCCAGTGGGTTTGGGGCGACAGATCCGAGCTGAAGGGTGTCATACAAAATAAAGCAGGCGACTAATGAACAGGCATTGCTGCGTGTGATTCCCCGACTGTTCCTCCAGCCTTTACTGTCTCTTTTCAACTAACCTCTGCAATAAAGTAAAAACAAAAAAGGCCAAAAAGTAATAATCACAAAAAAAACATAAATACTGTAGTGGGATGCAAATGTAAAGGACTAGTTTGACATTTTGCAAAACTGCTGATACCATTGGTATGACAAGTATGAATGTACAGTGAGCAAATGGTTAGCTTAGCTTAGCATAAAACTTGGAAACAAGCCTAAACTCTAAGTCTGACTTAAGCCAAAAGCAGCAGCTCTTCAGCTCACTGACTGTTTGTTTATTCTGTGCAAACACTGAAGTGCAAAAGCAATAAGTTGTGGTTTTGTGGGTGTTACGTATTTCTTGGCTGGGATCGCTGACTAAAAAACATACAGAAACCACAACCAAGGTGATTCACAATCACCACTACTAGAAAAAAAAAACCTGAACTATCTACGAGGTGAGTCTGAAAAGTTCCAGGACTGGTGTCACCAAAGATATACTTCAAACCCAATCTACCAGTTTTCTCCTTCAGACGATCAACCAGCACGTCTACAAAGAGATCCTGCAGCGTTTGCTTCGTTCAGAGAAGAGGTAGAGTTGTGTCAGGACCAGTGGAGGCTGCTTCACCATGACAACCTGCTCACAACGCCCTGAGCATCTCTGTGCTGGAGCAACCTCCCTACTCACCCCACCTGGCTCTGTAGGGTTGTTTCCTCTTCCCCAAGCTCAAGAGGGTCATCAAGGAGACCCGTTTAGAAGACGTGGACGACATCAAGATGGCTGTGACGATGGAGCTGCAGAGGATCCTGGAAGAATCCTTCCAGGAGTGCATGACGGCGTGAAGAGAAGGCTGGAGAAGAGTGTTAGACTCCAGGAGGATTACTTCAAAGGGGAAAACTTGTTGTTTGGAGTTTGGATTTGAAATATATCCTTGGTGACACCAGTCCTGGAACTTTTCTGACACATCTCATACAATTAAGAAACTAAACATGCTTACGTGAATAATATCAGGATGTGACTTTATGTTTTCTATCGATGTTCTCACTCAGGGTGAGAAAATGAGTTTAAACTGTCTGCTGTTGTTCAGACTTTACAAAACAAACCACCTACAACAACAAATGAAAAAGAATTGCATTGAACCTCTTGTTTCGATGCCCAGCAGACACATTTCTATGGAGAGACAAACACAGCTGACCTGGGTGAGAGCCGTGCAGACCCAGCTGGAGCCGAGGTATCGCCACTGTCTTGGTGCTGTATTTGATTTAACTGATGATACTGACTCTGGGGGGAGGTGCAGACACTAGATCTGGGCCTCAGATTGCTGGATCAGTCAGCAGTGACCTTCCCTCTTCGCATCCAGGACCGCACGCAGTATTACAGTATTACATTTTAGTCAGACTGCCACTGGCTTCCGCTCAATGTAGTGAATCAGAGAAAGTGCAGAAAGGTCAGAAATCACAGTGTGCAGGTGACGCTGGGTACAAACGTAAGAAAAGAGCTGAAGCGGTGGTTTGACATGGTGATTAACAACATGTCAGGAAGCAGGCTAACAGTGTTTGATGAGTATTAATGAGGCTGATTTTAACCGTTTACCACAGGAGTCCGAGCAGAGCTTAGCATTAGCCTGCTGCAGCTGTTCGATCAGTCAGCCAGACAGGACATCCATTAGAGTGATGAGTTCGAGCCAGAGGTTTGAGTCTCGCAGTCAAGTTCAATATGGAGACAGATGAAGAGAAACAGGAGACGCTGATCCATGAAGGACTGTGTGAGATCCTCTTCTGGGCAGAAAGTGACATATTTTCTGTTCTGCTTAAGTTTACCTAAGAAGGTGTTTAGCATGGTTGAACAGGTAAAGAACAGAGCAAGAAGAAAAAAAGTACTGATTATGAAACCTGCCAGAGTCCCAAGTACACCGTCTGATCGACTGATGGGTTTTGGGAAGTGTAGTTCTGAAACTTATTGCAATGACACATTAATGCAACGATTAAAAAATCCAACATACATCCATAAACAATGACAGACGCACACACTGCAGCCTTCATCTGGCCAGCTGTTTGGGAGTGTGTAAAGAGGAAACAGTATCTCTATGGCAACCTGGGGAGTAAGAGGTCACTGTGTGTGTGTGTGTGACAACAAAGCTAATGTTATTTCCTGCGCTGGGAGGCAGCGATGAGCCGATTCTTATCTGGACTTGCACATCCCCAGTGTCCCCATCCCCCAGTATTTTAGAGAGGCTGTTGTCTCTCAGGCCAGCGACACTGATGCGATCAGAAAGGGGTTTACATGTTTACAAGTTTCAGATCCAAACAAACTGTTCAAAGTTGAAGTTCCTCATCCACACAGAAGAGCACAGCTTTGATCGCTTTAGATCCATGTGTGCATCTCACTGGAGCCGCTTTGCTTTTTCTGTATTGTTGATGAGTGACTGATTACAAATCAATGTTGTGCTGAGTATTAAAACTATGGTTGAACTGTTTGGAAACACAGTCGTGTCCCAGCTCAGGCAAAAAATTAAAAATTAAAAACAAAATTACAGCTGTCAGATCCATTTCCAAAGTTAGGTAAAAGCACCACAACGTTGGATCTTATCCTCATCCTCGGAATAAAAATTCGGCAGTGCGGGTTGCTAGCCAATGGGGCGGCGCGAAGGACGTGATGACACAAGCAAGATGTACGTCGTAGGCTGGATTTCATTTAACAAACGCTCAGATGCAGCCTTTGCATCCTTCGAAGGACCCAGACTTTGAAGGACTCTCTGTCAATTTAGAATCACCAATTAACCTCAACATGTTTCTGGACTGTGTGGGAGGAAGCCGGAGAACCTGGAGAGAACCCACGCTGCACGGGGAGAACATGGAGACTCCACGCAGAAAGATCCTGGGTGTCCTCACCGGGACGTGAACTGACGACCTTCTTGCCGTGAGGCGACGGTGCTAACCACTGAGCCACCTTGCAGCCCCAAAGTGAATACATCCATCTTCTGTATGGAGTTTGTTTGGCAAGAACACGCAGAACACAGGTTGTATGAGCACGACATGTTGTCCTCTGATCCTCAACCACCAGAACTGGCTTGTTTAAGATTATTGGTGCCAAAGAAGGTTTAAACAGATTTTATATCAAAGGGGTCCACGTACTTCAATAGACACAACAACTTGTACTTGCTTGTGTGTTATTAGTTTAAGCACATTGTGTTTGTCTATAGTCATGACTTGGATGAAGATTACGTTTCATGACCTACTGAAGTAGAAAACCATTGAATTCCAGAGTTCTCAATGGTTTGTTTGTCATTCTTTGAGTCATTTAAGTGACTTTAGGGATCTACAGCACTCTATATCTAATATTTTATTGCTGTTTTCTGCTAATGTTGAAATCCCGGTCCCCTGTGTGCACTGCTGTCTCGATCATTTCCCCGACAAAGACCTTCCTCCGATAGTCACAGAGTAGTCAAACACTTACATTTACTACTAAGCGATGCACTTCACCAGCAGGATAAATCTGGTGTCTCCTTTTTAACACTGAGCTTTTTTCAGGGAGCTTCACTCTGAGCAGCCTGAAAATGTGTTTTGTCTGAACCAACAGCATTGTCCCTTATCTTGTTGTATGGTGTACAGTGCTTCGATATCACTTTAAAATATAACCTAAACAGAATGATTAGTGGCGACATTTCGATTACATCCGCAGCTGCGAAGACAAACCAGGAAGAGGAGCCGAGAAGTAGAGTGTAAACAAAAGGACGAAGAAAAGGCAGGTAAGGAGCAGACGAAGCAAAAGGGATGAGGAAAAAGAGGAGAGCAGGGCGGAAAGAAAAGTAAAGACGAGCAGAGGACAGAGGAGTAGAGCCGACAAGGAGAGAGGAGGTGAGAAGAAGAGGGAAGGCCTGTGGGCGATGACAGATGGTGACTAAGCATTACGCTGTTGGCTGTAAGTAAAGCCATTCATCAGGTGACCCGCTGCTCCGTCTGCTCTTCATTCCACGGTGCTTCCTCTAAATACTGCGCTTCGAGAAAGACATTGGTTTGAGATCGATGACGCGCCGCCAGTTAACATCAATATCTGTCGTTGCTAACTCAAGTGCAGATACGCAACAAAGAAACCTCAATAAATGATCAGAGTATATTGCGCATGATCAGTCACCGGAAAACCAGCGCAGTCAGGAACTAGCAGCGAGACAAAGTCATCAGTCAGGAAATACTTTTTCCAAACGCACAATCACCACAGCGCGACACAAATCTGCCTCTCAATTTGTTCCAGCCAGTCGTCACTCACGAACACTCTCAGAAACTCACTTTGGTTCTGATTCTTGTCCCATTTGACTCAAACCGGTCAGTTTGATGAAGCCTACAGAAATAAATCACCAGGAAGAAGCAATGATGCTTTATTACACTGTCAAGTTCTACAAAATTGGTGACGAAGCACAACCGTTGAGATTGTCAGTGTGTCAAGAAAATCCCAGTTGGAACGACTTGAGTTTAAACTCTATCACTGACATTAAATGTTGGTCTTCTTTAACAACCACGACTTTTCACTGGGGACAGTCTTTTCATTCTAGTCACAAAGTTTCGTGCCTCAAACACTCGACTTTCACCAAGAGGACAAAGTTGGGGCCACATTTATGCCGGTGACTTTTGAATCATATCCCCGATTTTCCCAAACGAAGTACTGTTGGACGCATTGGGTCAAGCTGAGTTTAAAACCCAATGATGTCCATTTCTGCCACACTGGATTTTATGAAAAAGTCAAACTTTTTCTTTCCGCAGGCCAAAAATATTTTCCAGTGAGCACCAAAATTGGCACAGATGACCCGAACACGCAGCCTTAAATAGGTTATCTTGGGGTGGGGTTTGATTTTAAAACGCATTTGTCCGTCACAGCCAACTGAAACCGGTGGAGAGGCTGCCAAACATTTACTGAGGTCACATCTCAGCAACGCTTTCATCTATCAAAACCTGTTACACGAGATCCCATTTCGAGGAAGTACAAAAATAGTTTCTAAGCATTTGGACCGCTACTAGGTGATACAATTAGTAAAAAAAAAAAAAAAAGCGTTGTGCACATTCACTTTAGACTTTTTAGAGTTGTTTTTTCCCCCCTACTCCCTGTTGATGTATTTCTCTTAAATAATTGTTTTTGGTAACACTGTGAACAATCAGAATTAATGGTCGATCCGTCAAACACGAAGTGACATCATATCTCAGCATCTATTTTATCTATTGACACCAAGTTTGCATGAGGGCTACAAGGTGGCTCAGTGGTTAGCACCGTTGCCTCGCAGCTAGAAGGTCGCTAGTTTGCGTCCCGGTGAGAGCACCGGGATCTTTCTGCGTGGAGTCTCCATGTTCTCCCCGTGCAGCGTGGGTTCTCTCCAGGTTCTCCGGCTTCCTCCCACAGTCCAGAAACATGCTGAGGTTAATTGGTGATTCTAAATTGTCCGTAGGTGTGAATATGAGTGTGCTTGGTTGTCTGTCTCTAAGTGTAGCCCTGTGATAGACTGGTTACCTGTCCAGGGTGTCCAGGTGAGTTTGCTGGGATAGACTCCAGCCCCCCCGCGACCCTAGTGAGGATTAAGCGTGTACAGATAATGGATGGAAGTTTGTATGAGCTTTGCACCTTTTCAGAGGCTGTCCAACAAAAAAGGTGCCATGTGCAGCAGTAGAAGGTTCTACAATAAGCAGAAATGTGTTTTTCTTGATACCATTTAAAGCATTCACCTTATAAAAGTGGTTCTTATGTTTGGTGACATCTTGGAAGAGCCAAAGGATGGGACCAGACAACCTATCAAATCACATCAGCCGGATTTATGAGGACACTAAGTTCTCAGTGGCGGCCATAAACACTGTCAACCCTTTACCGATTTGGAGCAGATCGTCTTCAGACAAATCCTGACAAGTGGAATTCAGTGGATCATTTGTTTTGGAGCAATTTCTCAGTTAAAGTTTATCAGATCTTGTGGCAAAACAGGAAGTGAGGGTGTATCTGAGCAACACTTTGATAAGCTGACACCCAGCTTAGTAACTGGACTGAGTGACGTTTGCGTCCTTTGACCACTGGGATGCTGCATTAAGCAAAAACACCTTTTGTCTGGTGAGCGTCGATGTGTTTCCCTTAACAAAGACCGATTCCTGTGTCAGGTGGATACTTTGGAAGATCCCAAAGACGAGCCGTGACAAATCTTCTTTGCTGGTGGACACAACAGCTGCTCCCCTGCAATCGTTTGGGCTTGCAGATTTTAAAACCAACACATCCATCACCTTGTCCAAAGCAGGTAAATGAGCAAAACAGGACGAGACCTCGTATCACTTGCACACAACCTTCATGTATAAAACTTGCCATCAGAGCTTACAGTGATGCCTTTAACATGATCGGATCAAGTTGCCATGGTGACGGTGCCCCGCTGAACGGCCCGGCTCCCTCACTGCTGCCTGCAGCTGTATTTAATTTGTTTTAGTTGTCCAACTCTTACTAACTGTATATTTGTCATTAAATACTGTAAAGACCATGTGTGGATGCTGCAGAGTGAAGGGAGTGAGCATCACGGCAGCACTGTTGTGAATGTGATCTAAGACTTTGCAGGTTTATGTAAAACGCAAATATCACATTTCAGTCACCTCTGACCCTCTTTTTTGCACTTTAGAGCTTCACAGCCCTTCTCCAGCTACAGTCTGTGGTTTTATGTAATCAAAGCCTAAACTGAAGGTTGTTACAGCCGTTTAAGACTGAACACTGCCGGTCTTATCCTGATGTCGCCTATATGAATGGATTTGAGCCTGTTCATCCCAGATATGTCGTATAGCTGACTGTCTTTTGTTGTACAAATCCTGTCTGATGCACCAATGGGACTGATTGTAGAATGAGAGGGCTTTAACTGCAGATTCATAGTCCTTACTGGAGGGCAAACACTCCTTACAGAAGCATCTACAGAAGTATCTCGCTACCTCAACTGATTAAATGACTTGCCTTGTTATCTTTTACAGAATACATGTTTGTTCAAATACAGGGGGATTGTAATGAGACAAAAAGGAGGCGGAGGAGGAGGTAAGAAAAAGATGACGGCGAAGGAGGAAAGACAGGATGAGCCACAGAGAGAGGGGGAGGGAGGTCTGTGGGGACAAACAATACCCAGAGATGCTGCACATTGTCTCTGTTGTCACCGAGCATGGCAGGTTGATGCATTGCACTGCTGGACCAAAAGACAATTCTGCGAATGTGAACAGTCTGGCATATCTGCATATCAATTATTTGTGGCTGCCATAAATACGGTTTAATGGAACTGTCAGTGTGTGCCATCGCATATTAACTGAGCCTGGAGCTCAGCTGCAGCTGGTTGATGCTGGCAAACAATACACTGGCCACATCTGCATCCAGGTGGAGCCCAGCACCAAGTGGAGCAGGTGATTTAGGAGACCTGCACCGACTTGATAATGAATAATAGGTGTCTGGAAAGACTGGTGTTCTTTATACTTCCTAGGATTTTCATTTCAACCACTAGCCTGGCTTTGTCCACCGAGCTGAATACAAGAATAGTGAATATACACAGACTAAAGATTGTGTGCAATTAGTTGGTACACCACTAAATATTTTGGTTAAAAACAACCTGACTCCGAGGAGAATTTGAAAACTGGTTGCTTTTGATGTAAAAATGCTCTCCGGCATTCATTATATTTTTCCATTTTCAAAATCAGATCACACAGACGAGCCTATCGGTGGGAGCAAAGCTAATCGTTCTACTAAACTGGGAAGAAACTTCTGAACGTACGGCCCACTTTTCTGAGACACTTGTGGGGTTCAAACTTCTAAGGTCAAAAACAAAAGCAAACTTTTCACAAAGCTAATTGTGGTCAATAGTGGCTGTTATGTTGAGCAATTAGCTCATCAACAGAATCAATGCCACAGAAAGATGAATTATTTCAGGTCCCTGTGTCACCAAGCATTTAGAATAGAATAGAATAGAATAGAATAGAATAGAATAGAATAGAATAGAATAGACTTTATTTATCCCAGACCTGGGAAATGATTTTAAACAGTACAGTGCAACTATGAAGAGTTTATGTTGGTCTAATAAAGACCATTTGCACCAAACACCTGGAGTTCTCTCCTTGAGTACGACCCTTCAGACTTAATTTCTCCTTAACTGAGGGACCTGCTTAAGAATGTTGAATCCTTTAATAGGTTTCCTGAGTTAAGGAAAACTATTAGGCACTTGTTATATATATGTATAATGAAGGCTAGATGTCTCGTCCGTGCTGCCGGCCAATGGAATCGCACGGCCACACTGGCGGCCATCTTGGCACGGTCAGCTCGTTCACCCATAACATTGTGTTGTAGCGGTGCATGTACGTTTTAAATAACCATAACAGTTTGGTTTGTTATAAACGTCAGAGGTAAGAAAGTAAGTAGGCAGGAGCCGCTGCAACTGGCTGCCACCGGCTGCCACCGTCACGGCCAGCAACAATTAGTATTTTAATGATTTTGTATTTTATTTGTATTTTTGTAATTTGAATTGTGGCCACGTTTAAAACGCTTGTAAGAAACCAAACCGTTTGTAAATCCGTCAAGATGTCAGCGAGATAAGAGTACGTTTGTGCAGATCACTCACCTTCCTTCACGTACCACAGAGAGCTTGCTCGTGTCAAGATGGCCGCCGGTGATCCCGTCCCAGACTCCACCTTAAGACATCTCGCCTTTATTATACATATCTGTGCTTGTTAGTGCCTCCCAAAGGTACCTCAAATGTATTTTGGTCTTTTGTGCAATGGTTTTAACTGTAAGGGATTTCTTCGTATGTATTAGTACATCGAAGGCCAAAGATAAGAAGAAAAACCTCCTTTTCCTCCTCCTGAACCTTCTACGGCCAGAGAAGGAGGCACGACGCTCACAAACTGAGACCCCACAACATTTAAACCGAACATGCAGTCATACAGGGCGGCATCAAGGGAGAGAAAAAGAAATACAGCGCAGCATTAGCCTTCATCCATCTTTTCTCCCTCCATCCATCCGTCTCTTCTTCCCTCTGCTCCTCCAACAGGCAGCCCTCCTCTTCCCCCCAGGGTCTCTTCAAGGCCCCCATTATTCCACAAAGCCATAAATTCTAAGAGTCAAACCGGCAGAGGTCAGGGCTGAGAGTCAGAGGGCTGGACGGATATTCCATCTTATGAATAAAGGCATAATCTAGAAGAAGATGAATACAACATGAAGCGCTTATACAGCCACTGCTGACCAGATTCTACGTTACTGATTCTAGAGCCACAGAAGGATTTCTAGTTTCTCCACCATACCTAAAGCCACAACTATGCTTCTAGAGCCGAGGAGAGCCCGATGAATACAGTACATCCACAGAGCTTTATGGATGCTGTATGTGTGTAGCTGACTGCACTTCATGTCTTCAATAAGCCTCAATGGTCTTAATACGTCCTGTGCTTGGTTTTTTCTTATCTTTACCCCGACCAGTTGAGGCAGACAGCCGCCTTATCTAAGCCTGGTTCTGCCAGAGGTCTCTTCCTGTTACAAGGGAGTCGTTCCTCTCCACTGTCGCAAATAAAAAAACAGTAAAATACATAATATACGATAAAACAAAACAAAAAATGATACACATGCAATAAAAAAATGTGGAGACAACCATGTCAGCGATCAACAGTGGCCCTCATCTACTCAACAAACCACACGTCTGCCAAACAAAAGCAGTCTTCTCTTGACAGTCTGGTTCCAGGTCTCGACTGTAAATCAAAGCCATCAGATCGTCATGCTTCATTCAGCACACAGATGCTCTGCTGCTGTCGGCTGCTAATTCAGCTGCAACCACATTACTCTCCTCCTTAATAAGGTTTACTGAGCGTCTGTCTTACCGAGCTTCACCCTCCTCCACCCACACAAACACCCTAATGGAGCTTGAAACAGGCATTGGCTTGCAGCGTGTGTGTGTGTGTGTGTGTGTGTGTGTATGTGCCTTTGCGTTGTGCAGTGTGTTGGTGCTGATTAATGAAGGCTGTGTGTGATTATGTGCACGCATGTTAAGGACTGCCGTTTTACGTCTGCCTGGAATTTAGGAAAAGTTCAGCGTGTGAAGGTAAACGTCCGTCTGTCTGTCTGAAAGTGTAAATGTGTATTTTGAAGACTGGTCATGTGCTTTACTTAGAAAAAACGATGATGTCTGTGTATGTGAAGGCATGTGAAGTGGAGATATTGTTTATTGCTGCTCATGTAACCAACAAGGCGGGGTTTTTTTTGTACGTATCATTTATGATGCAGGTTGTTTGATGGACATTCAGGTTATGAAAGCAGAAAACGTCTGTGTGTGTGGAGTATGTAGGCTAATGGTCTTCATTGTGTTGGAGTTAGAGTAGGAGCCACACTCATTAGGAGTCTTTTAAAAAGCTAATTGGCTGAGCCAGTAAAGGTCAGGAAGCCCAGCAGGAGGCAGACAGTGATTCAGGACATTCTGCTTCATAATCTGACCTTCAAACGTCTGTGCACATTGTAGTTAAGATACAGCCATTCCCCAGGTTCACTGCTCATTCCATCGAAATGAGAAGGAGGCGGTTTGGGTTGTGTGTGCATCTAAACACGTTGTAGCCCTGCAGCTGCTGCCTCTCATCATTACTCTACTTCACTCAGGGCGATGAGTGTCATGGAGTTTAGCCATGTTTTCTTTTTTTTTGATTTGTCATTGTGTAATGACCTCTTGGTCCCCTTTGTCATTAGTATTCCCTCTGGGCCAAAGTTCTGGGATTGCATTAAGGCCAGACTTACATAGCATTTGAATGACAGGTACAGTCGTCCTCAGATGTATTCACATCCTCCCATTACAGAATCAAAAGTCACTGAAATAAGTTGAAAGTGACAAAAGTTAGAATAAATAAAAATGTTATGAAAATCACGACGTTGCTTTTGAATTGTGGTTCAACAGAAATATTAAAAAAATAAAAAATAAAAATAAAAATCAAGCAAACAAGCATGACGGACCTTTAACCTAGTATTTAGTTGAACAACCCTTTGAGCCAATCACTGCCATCAGGTGTTTCCTGTAACTCTCAGTCAGACTTCTGCACCTGTTGACAGGTGTTCTGGACCGCTGCTCATCAGCAAAGGCCTCTCATGGGAGAGTTCTGGATGGGAGAGTTTTGTTTGTTTTTTTAATTGTTATCTTCAACCACAATTCAAAAGCAATGTCTTATTTAGCTAAACTATAATTTAGCAAATTTTTATTTATTATTACTTTTTTCAGTTTCTAGTTATTTGAGTGACGGTTGTGAACTTTCCCTTGTCTTTAATGGAAGGGTCTGAAGACATCTGAGGACGACTGTACGTGGTAGTGCAAACATTAATATGTTCACAACAACAATGATTTACAGCCATCATCTTAGTACAGAGTGTCAGTAGTTAATAGTTAAAGGCATCAGTGAGCTGCTGGTGACAAATGAAGGGATGGCTAATGTCAGAGCAACAGTTCATCTGTGGAGGCAGGTTGTTAAAAAAAAAACGTCCAACTATGAAATGTACACATTAATACACGAGTATGAACACAAACTATTTGCACTGCTGGTGTTTTTAAGCATTAAGAAATGTGATTCCACCGTATATTTAAACAGCTGAGCTCCACACAGCATCTCAGACGAATGAAACCAGTGGTAATTAACACCACTAACAACTAGTCAAATCAAATAAGATTTATTTTCCCAAATAAAACTGCATTTGTCTTGACTTACATGTTATATTGTAACAGCACCTGAAACGTTAAACCCTGTTCAAAACAGCAATATAAATATGTATCGGGAAATGAAACAACTGTACACATCTAACTGATTGATGGCGTTTGAGAAAATAATAAAAATGCTTTTTCTTGTTTGTTTTTTTTAAAATAAGACTTTACAAGACGATTCACAATTATAAAAGAACTACTGATTTCCTGTCATTCTAGTTAGAAGAGGGCAACATCAAACTTGTAAACGGAGCCGAACATAAGGGTTAAACTAATTTAGATTAAAATGCCGTATGAAGATGGTAAATAACTCAGGTCCTTGCTAACAAAATGACTTGTAAACAGCATTTTCAAAGGCTGTTAGATATTTTATGAGAAATGTATTTGTTCTTGTATAAACACTCCGTCTTTGTTAAGAGTCACTCGTGCAGTTGGTCTGACAGATGTGTTGGAGCAGCTGTAGGAGGAGCCACTGACCTGGTCCCAAAGAAAGGAGACAGAAAGCCAGCATTTTGCCAGTGGACGGGAAAAGCAGGCACACCTGAAAAACAGAACGACACACATTCAATATTAATTTAATATCTAATATTGCACATTTTTATTTTATTCTCACGTCAGCAGAACATCTGTTGTGCTTCCCGGTGGAGAACCTGCCCAAGCAACACCGTTTTAATACCTAATGGTCCATTTACATTTTAAGTCCCAGGCTGAAAGAGCACCTTACGACACCTCCTGCTGTGAGTTGTGGTCAGAGATGTTTGTTGGGTACGTGCCCACTCCTGAGAGGGATGCCAGGGTGTCCCCAGCACTCCATCAGTCCACCAGAATGTCACAGCAGAAAAGCAGAAAAGCCCATCAGTGGATGCCAGCGAAAGCAAGATTCTTATCTGGTGCTATTCTAACCTTGTGGCTGCACTGAATGTGTGAAGCATGCGGAGCGTTTGCAGAGCAGATGTGGTGAACGGTGGATTTTTTTTTACTGGCTACACCTGCTGTACATGTATGGCATAAGAGTTAGGGCAAAACAAGATGGTGAGCTTTTTGGATTGCTGTGTCTCTAATGTTGTAAAAAGGACATTTTTTTTGTGTAATAAGTTAATATCTACACAATACGGCAGACTCTGAAGAAGTAATGGCACTGAGCAAACATCAGCTGTTAAATACATTTCCATCACTGTGGCCAAGACAAAGTGGAAGCCCTGTTAGATGCTAAGCTCACATTTCCCATATACTGATAGTCTGATTCTAACAAAGCACAGCCACTTAATGGCCCATTTGTGGGTAACAGGGCTGCACACACCTCAAAAATATTTTCCCGTTTGTGGTGGACATCTCCGTGGTGCTGCTCATACCTCTGGTGTAGTTTCATTGATTAGAACTGAAGCGTAGTGTTGCACCATCAGCTTGTGAGCGGTCCGCATATGTTAGACCTTCAGGGCAGGCACGGGGGTAAGGGAGTCCATCATTTAATAATTAATAACTCAGGAAATTGTCATTTTCGGTTCATTCAGAGTACTGACCCTTCATGTGTAACAAGTCTGCTCTCTGTCACACTGAGCTGGAGGCATAGCAAGACAGATACAAGATCATTGTGACAAGGCACAAGTGCAGACTTTGCAAGTGTAAGGGTAGATTTTTTTTTTGAGTCAAGCTTTTTGCAATGTCAGGTCTCTGAGGGAAGTCAGCACTGAAACACAAAATACACAAGTGACAAACAAGTATGAAGACAAAGAATTGATATAAACTACAGGGAATACAGTCAGCAAGTTGTCGAATTGTGCCGTGGGACTCAGTCACACTTTTCCAAAACACACTAACGTTTCTTCTAATCCGTCCTGCACTAACTCTCGTTTCCATCTTGTGTTCTTATCTGTATTCGTGCAGTTGGTGTGCAGCTCGCTGCAACGCTACAACCTGCAAACAGCGATTTGTAGATAAATCTTCCTTAATCCACTGTTGTGCTTTTTTCACTAACGTGGTGCAAGTGGAAGCGTGGTCGAGCAGCAGTGTATCGATATCAGGACAAATGCAATGAAAGCAGCTTGTTGGGTCAAATAGCTCTGGTAACAGGTCTAATTGAATCTGTGTCAGGTTCTCACTGCAGGTACATCCACCACTGCAAGCAGCAGGGTGGAAATCAATACGTCCTCTCTGCATCCATGGGCACACTCTAATTTCATTGAAGGCTTTTCTCTGTGTGTATGGTAGAGAGAGTGATGGAGCGAATGAGTGTACATGGGCAGGTTAATGAAGGTCATTGTATAATTCTGTTAGAAAATGTGTGTGTGTGTGTGTGTGTGTGTGTGTGTGTGTGTGTGTGCGAGAGACAAAACAAAGGCTTTGTGTGTACATTAGGACTTTTGTTCAATATTGTTATCGTTCTACAGTGAGTAGGAAATGTTCACTATTCTTACCTCTTACCAACGACAAACGCCGAGTGAAGACTTTCTCAAGAAATTCTAACGCAATATTTCAAACGTAGTATTTTATTTTCTAAGTGTAGCTGGTTCAGCATCATTTTAGTGGCAAGATGTAAACAACTAAAAGACTAAAACGACGCAGGTTGAATTGTTGCTAAAGTCACATCTCCAAAGTACAACATTTTTCAGAATTATATTTGCAATAGATGCAGGGAAGGAAAAACAAAACTTTGAAATCTGTGGTTCTACCAGATGCCACAAACTGCAGAGGTTCACAAGAAAGTAATGCAATCTTAACATATAAATAAATATAATAACATTCAACGACAAATTCACATGAGAAACAACGTTTGCTGATATGTCTACACCCTACATCAAACCGAATAAGGCAAAGTGCGTCTTTTTCTATAAATCTGTTGTAATTTGAATCTTAAAGGCTTCTGCAGGTTGGATTCTGCTGGTCGTGGACGATATTCACATTGTGTATGTATGTGTTAAATAAATCTGTATGCGTGTATCCGTACCCTGAGTGCAGTCCTGCATCGGGGCCAGGTCAGGAATGTGGAGGTTCAGAGTCCTCGGGATCACAGGTGGTCTGACCCTTGAGGGGGTAGTGACCTCGGGCTGCTGTTGCACTTGTCCTGGTGTAGGACAGCAGGGGCTGGAAGTACTGCTGGATGGAGTATTTGGAGGAGTCATTACCTGAGAACAGAGGAAATCTTCTTTACTGGACGATAAACACAACTCTTACTTGTTTCTCTATTTGTGGCTGACAGACATGTTGTGGAAATCTGGATGAGCCACAGCACAAACAAAGAAGGTGCAACAGTATTTGTCTTTTGTATTTTCTGAAAGAATAAGAGGAGTAACGATGAATAATAAAGAAGAGAAATGCAGAGTGAATATTTCAGCTGAGAGGCAGAGCTCCGTCGTCAGGCTCGTGTCCAGAGATCTGACCGAGATTCAAACAAAACAATGCAGACTTATAGTAGCGTCTGACCTCCAAACAGCACCGCTTCACCTTTATCATGCAGATAACAGGGACTCCTCAGCCGGGGACTCTCTCTGTATCACTACTATCAGACCCTGGTGCTTAACACTGGTCACAACATAATCAGGGTCAGGTCTCTGTTGGAGTTGCACTTCAGTGAATCTCCATAAGATTAAATATCATCGGACGAGTCTGTTCGTCTCCCGACTGTCATGTGATTACCAGCGAGGCCGAGGTTTGTGATTGTTACGTAACAAATCCAGGTCAATATGACATGTTCCTACAACACCTTCATCCACAGTGATTCCTGATGTGCTCTTACTTCAGCATCGGCTTTACAGTGAGCCCGGGTCATCTCGATGAGGTCTGGAGGAGCCAGAGGGCTGGTGGGGGGACATGCGGGGCTGGTCGGAGGCGCCTCATTGGTCAATGTGCAGTCTTCCTCACAACGGGGTTGGACATTTAGCAGAGTGCTGAACGGGTTGTCCCCTTCGCCCTGAACAACACACAAACGAAACAAGGCATTGTAGATGTGCTGCCGTGCATTTTGGATGTAAGAGAAGTGTGACTACGTAATGCAAAGCAGAGTTACGCATAGCAAGTGATATTTTTAGCTACATTTGAATACACAATTGTTCAGCCTTAATCTTATTCAGGCATTATCAGTTACCAAAACGGTAACCTATAAGGCAACTTCTAGTAATCTATATTGAATTAAAAACAGCACAGTTAATCCTGCAGTGTTTCAAAGTGTCATACAAAAGCTGAAATCAGAAATGTTTGAAAACGGCAGTGATGGTGTTCCTTTGGATCAGGTGCTCATACCTGGATGTGGGGGCTGAGCTCATCATCATAGATGTACTCCAGCGCAGGTAGCTCTTCCTCTTCAAACTACAACATCAAAAAAACACTCCTGTATCTTTTATATATATATATATCTATATAGAGACGTCCCGATGCTAAGATCACAGGATTGGAGCCAATCCAGGCAACTTTTCCTGAATGGTATCGGCATGAAACCAAGCCCAATTCTTTATGTTCACGGTAACACAGGTGATGTAAATTTGAATAATCTTCCTAGTAAATGCAATATCATCATTTAATAATTAATGTTTCATGCTAATTGTGCACATTAGACATGTGTCCTGTTCTGATATTACTGTTTCAAGCCGTGAACACTTTATGCAGCACTGAGAGTTTCCACATAGACGACTGGAATACGGAAAACTATCCCAGTGATCACTTGATTTAGCGTGAGCGCTGGTCAGAGGTTATTAAGCATAAGAAGACACTAAGAGTGAATAAAGAAACCCTTCAGACAGTCATTTAGCAAATAAATTATGTAGATGAAAATTAAAACAGATCCCATGAGAACCTGTCAGACCTACCAGGTGTACATGTTTGCATTAAAGTAGTTATTCCGAGGTGCTCGCTGCATCTTTGTTACCAAACAGAAAGCGTTCATTTCATTGTTCCCAATTAATATAAAGCCAGGTACCATGTAGATTCAACTTTAATAGTTACGCACTGTGAACCCATTTTTGTCAGCTCTATAACGATGGTAACAATTCACCTGATCAGAGGAGAGGAGCAAAAGAACACACTCTACCACTTCACCTGGTCTACAGAACCATTCTGACATCAAATTGCAGGACTAGTTATCCATCCATCAACAGTACATTAGCAAAGTGTAAAAAAAAAAAAAAACCTTAACAGCCAGGAAAGCACCAATAAAAGGCCTTACTGCCTGCTTTGTACTAAACTATGTTTCAACACCCCAAAGCTGAACTGGTAAGTCAACACAGGTACGACATCAATGAGTTGACCGTATGCAGCTTTTCATCACAGTGCACATATATTAAACAACACACAACCACAACTACTGCCTTGTGGCTGTATTCCTTCACCAGCGAGTCAAGTTGCAGCGTACATTCCTGCCCAACAGACATAACCTGTGACCTTATGGACATAAAATGTCACCATTTCATCATTTTGAGACATTTGTGTGAATAATTAGCATATGACATCTTCAACTATTGCCAAAGACAAGTTTTGTAAGTTAAAAGCAACCTTTGATGACTGAGTTCTGATCAGTAAAACCTTGCATCCATGTGGATATTTGTCCTTATGGGACCACTGAAATCTCACCAGATAAAACCAGAGTCCAAATGAAAATTTGTGCCATATTTGAAGAAATTCCCTCAAGACATTGCATTTACAAGAACAGGAGAGACGGATGAACAATCTAAAAACATAATGCCCCCAGCCCCACTGTTGTCGGCCTGGAGGCATAAAAGCTCTGGACTGTTTTCAACATCGTACAGGGCAACACCGTAAAATGTTGCTTCCTGTATGTTCGGTTTAACAACCTGCCACTCATTACCATAAGAGAGAGACAATCTTGTAATCCAATATCCATTAAACAGCCCACTGATTGGCTCTCATCTTATTTACTGTCCAACCAAGCTGTGACCTTCCAACAGTGTGACTATACATTAAGCAGTATTGGACTGCAACTCGGCCTTCAGCAAGATGATGTGTGTGCTTGATCCGAGCGTGTACATTGACTCTGCTTGTGTGTGTGTGTGTGTGTGTGTGTGTGTGTGCGTGTGCGTGTGTGTGTGTGTGTGCCCATGTTCTGCAGTGGGCCTGCAGCACTGACAGTATGGCTGGTAAGATAAGAGCTATGGACAGTGGAGAATAAAAGCTTTACAGCAACATTAAACGACTGGGTAAGAAAATGAAAGTGTGTGTGGAGGGGGGGAGGGGGGAAATGAGACAAAGAGAGTGCAAATCCACCACCAACATTCAAAATACCCAATATTGACACTTAGATTTTGTGTGGCTGTACTGCACATAGAACAACAGAAGCTGCGTCTCCGATGTGTTCAGCTTCTGTATGCTACATAAGAAGTGTCTGTCGGATGGTGCAATAGCATTGCAAACCTCCTCCCCACCCTGACAGCTTTTCAACCCCACAATTGTGGGGGCTACGTCTGACAACTTTCCAAAATCAATCCACTGCCAGAGCTACAACTTCTTTTCACACATAAGCTGGTCTGTAGTATGTGTCTGTGCTACCTTCAGTGGGGCCGATGTGGACGGTTCACGGCTGTCCGCTGACTTGGGGAATGAAATCACCTCTATTTCCACCTCTGGCAGCTCAAACATTCCCTTTCCCATGTAGAGACTCACTGGCGTGATCTGGACACACAACTGCAAAAGCAGGACCAGTTAACACAACCAAGCATGAATTAAAATCACTAATGATTACACACTGATTATTCATAGCTGTCTTAATTATTCAGTGCGTATCTCATACAGTGACTCAGAACAGTGAATTAAGCGTTGGAAATATTAGTGTTCAGTCGGTACAGCTTTGACATTTATAAACAGACACCTGCTGACTTATCAAACGCTGTTATAGATCATTGTCATCATACAAATAAGTATTGTGTGTGTGACTCACCGCTGCAGTGGCTGCAGGGCTGCAGGCCGTCCCATGGCCTTGGCTCAGCAGAACATCGTGGATATAGATGTCGTTATCAGTATTTGTGTCACACAGGTAAAGCTGCAGCACATCTCCAGTGTAACAATTCAGCGCACCCACCAGGGTGCGATCAGTGCACAGTTTCTGGAAAGAGGCTGTGGCCTCAGCAGTCCAGCTCCCCTGCGAGAGACCAACCACAGCTGTCTTGTTAATGAAACTGAATGATAACGGCAAAACCACACAAGTACAGTTTTGTAATATGGTTTGTAAAAATACGCTGATGGTGAATATTTGTATAAAAAACCCATAACTATTGTAACTGTCAGGTGGTTTACTGTCCTACTTTGAACCCGTGTACAAGACAAGTTGGTGACCCTTCAAGCTGGCTCTCTAAACACCACAGAAACACACGCTTTCTCAACAAGTTGCATAAGAGATGAGATATGTACAACAAAAATCACACAAACAAGGCCATGCAATACAAGATGAATGCATGCAGGAACGTGAAATTCAACACTATCTTTAGTGCTTCAGTCCAGCTGGGGACAGGGGGCACGCTGGCACTGACATAAAAGTTGATGCAGACGTTTGTAATAAGGTTTCCCATTTGTCAAGAAACATGTAATATACTGTTAGACAAACGGCAGACTTACTGTGGTGGGTTTAATTCCAGAGAGAGACGCTGGAACAGCTTGAGCTGGAAGACCTGAATAAATTGACCTGGAAAACAGACACATGTATTGTAGGCAGCACAACAAAAAATACACACCTGCCATCTTTGTCATACTACTTGTATTGTTAAACTGATTAAATGTTTGATGTGCCCCTACTTTAGAAACTTGAGGTTGGCGCTCTGTACCACTGTCATAACACCATAGTCAACATAGTACACCTCAACGTGCGTGGGGCTGAGGACCTGGTGGATCACCACCCGGTACACCCACATGCCTGCGGGTGATATGCAGCAGACCTGACCCCGTCGGACAAATTGTTCAGGTAGGCGGTAGCGCTCGGACACCTCAGGATAGGTGTAACATCGTCTTGGAGACAAGAGGAGAGTAAAAAGATGGAAAAGGCCGATGTTAGCTGATGCTTTGACAACAAACTCTACGCTGTCACCAACACGTGCACCACCTCATGTCCATCATCATCTCCTCCAGATCTTGGGCTTCCTCACTCGCACTGAAACGGATGTAGAAATGTCCAGGTGACTCCACCTGTTCCACCAAGACTTCTACTAGCTCTCGAGCAGCACGACGTGTCGGTACTTTGAGGTGGTGGCTCTGCAGGGCGTCCAGGGGCACAGCAGGGCTGCAGAGTAACTGCAGGGTTGGGTACACCTCACAGTTCTACAAGCAAAGTGAGCGTGGTGAGCAGGACCTAGCAATGGGTTTCTATACAGTCAGTATTTAGCATATCCTACAGTACTTTTAAATAGAACTAGATGTCAGCGATGTCCAACATGTACACATAGATAAAATCAATATTGTACACTGGGTACTGAGACACTGACAAGCTGTTATATGCAGTTAAAATTCATGGTCTGTACTGACATTACGTCATACGATGCTCTAATTACTGAAGGTCTCAAAGACAACAATTACTATGTTGTTGACTAACCGTTTCTTTGGTCTTGGTAATGTTCCTCATCTCCTTGTCCTTGTCATCTGCTGTGATATTATCACTGTCTTCTTCCAGTTTACCCTCCCAAGGTGATTTTCTTTCGCTTAGGTAGTAGTTTGTAATCGGCAATTTTGTACTATCGTCAAAATTTTTAATCTCTTTTGATTCTAGAAAAAAAGAGAGGCACATATGTATTGAAAGTCAGTATGCAACGAGAAGGCTTCGGTAAACATTATCAAAGTGACATTATCATTTATCACCACAGGACATTGGGTAGGAAAGTATTAACCACAGACACAAACACTGATTGACGTCTTTGTGATACTGAGACAAAGCTACACGCAAACTGGAGTAAAAAGCGTTCTCAACACAAAACAACACAACATAAAATCAACAACAAAACAACATTTGCTTCTACGGTGACATGAACTGGTAACGCTGCTGAACTAATCCTCCCACCTGGTTGTGTACTGTTCCTGTCCTGTAGGTTCATGACTATCCAGTGATGTCCATTGACACCTTCTGCTGGTTTGAGGTGGAAAATGTCACTCAAGGCGCCAACAAGTTCTGTGACACTGACAAAGCCGCTCTGTAGCAGAGGCAAGTCCTCATCAAAAAGCCTCTGGGGGACATAAAGCACCACATATAACATCCACAATAATAACATAAAGCATCTCTGTTACTTCCTAGAGCCATAATGTACTATGCATTTGAAAACAGGGGCAATAAACACAATCAGAACACTGAAAATCACTGGTCTACTTCCTCAAACAATGAAGAGGTTTGAGGCTGCACGACTAACCTGTTTAAAAATCTCACGAATAAGATGTATACATTTTGTTTACCTTGTACTCAGCAGGCAAGTCGTGAACCGATAATCCGCCCCTCGTCTGACTGACAACCTGCAGAGGGTTGTCGACATGTGAAGGCTTTCACTACAAGACTCTGCTTTATTAAAACGTACTTGGAAACACATCACTCGGCTACCTTTCGGTTCCACAATAAGTCACCAGAATTAGTACATTAAATACTGTATGACTGGTATAAACTCCCTCAATAACATTTCATCATTTATTGCTATCATAACCCTACAAATTACATTTAAAAACACCCCCACACACACAGTCTGCCACTGGCTGCAGATCTGTGGGACTATTTGTTGATGCTGTGCCGCTGTGGGGCGTAAAGACAACATTATGATTTTCTACAGATGTGTCCTTTTATTTGTCGAGCTGCGGCTGTCATCCATCACTGTGATTGGCGTAGCTGTTAAAGAGCAATAAGACCAGAAAGGTGACAGTCTGAGAATAAATGTATGAAATCATCACATCTTTTGATTTATATTCCACTTCGCGCAGCCCTTTTGCACTTCAGGCTGCTACATATACATGAACCGTGACAGCAGGGGGACTTGAGGTGCCTGTGAGACTAAGACCTGCTGCTTTGCCCACTTGCTGTTGCACTTGTGTTTAGAATCCAGCGTGAAGTCTGACCTTTCGTAGCTTGTCCTTCAGCTCCTGACTGATGGTGCCAGCAACTCCATTCTCCAGGATTTGCTGACGGAGCTCCTCCTCTAGCTGATATAAATTTTAAGAAGAAACAGAGACAAAAAAAAAAAGATAAGCACTTAAAATTGATAATTTTACACTAATTACTTTTCCTCCTAATGACATAATTCAGTCAGATAGAACCATGTTTCGCATTTCTGTTCTGGTATGTCAAAATGAATCCTCACCAATCACA
Organism: Stegastes partitus; assembly: GCF_000690725.1. Classification (NCBI taxonomy): domain Eukaryota; kingdom Metazoa; phylum Chordata; class Actinopteri; family Pomacentridae; genus Stegastes; species Stegastes partitus. Next base: position 245,623 of record NW_007578583.1, read on the forward strand.
TTCTGAGTTCTTGACATTAGTTTTTATATAGTTTAGTTTTTAGCAAGCTGTCATCTGGTTAAGTTTTGTTTGTGTATCTAGCTTACGCAAGAGAAAAGTGTTCCTTTATGTTCTTGTATTAGGTAGCTAACAAGGACTTCATAAGCAACTACCAAGCTACCTGAAACTACCTTTCAACTGATAACAAACCTTGAGGAAGCGTTTGTGAAAGAGCTGACCCTCTTGGCAGGGTACAGGTGTGGCTTCCTGGTTCTTTTCAGCCATTTCTGACTTGTCTTTGACAGATGTGGACTTGTTATGGTCCGAGCCCCAGGAAGTCTCAGTAGAAGGCTGCTCCCAAGGATTCTGCTTCACTGGAACTTCAGCTGGAGAGCAATAAGATGTTTCAAAAAGACTGTACGAGTCTCTGTTGCACTTACTCCCTAAATAAACCCAACTCTTTAAAGACACACCTCGAGGTTTTGTTGATGTCTCAACCTCAATTTTTCTAGGTGATCCTGGATTTATGGGTCCAGTCCTCCTTGATGAGCTGGCGGGTCCAAGCAGCGGCCTGGGTATCATATGTTCCCTCAGGGTCACAACTGAGCCAAGCCTGCTTTGTTGGATGACGATCATGTCCGCTGCTGCCTCCAGCATCTCTCCAATGGAGTAGAAGCCATAGTTGTGGGCACGCAGCGGGAGGCCGAAGCAGCGCAAGAAAAAGGCCTCGAGGTCAGACACCCGAAGTGGACCCTGGGAGGGCGACCTCATCGTTACTCCAAATTAAAGTGCAATGACAAAGCAACGTTTCGTAAGCAACAATTCTGTTAAAACTAATAAAAATAGAAAAGAATGTAAACAGAAAAGCTAGCCAGGCCTTTGATTCTCTTATTTTGTGAGGTCTATGTCAGTATTACACAGAAAAGTCTATACAGACATTATGAAGTCTAAAAAAAGCCGACCCTATTAACAACAATCTCTGCATTTATCTTGTTCAAATTTGTCCCATCTCAGGGATTATTAGTTTATACAGAGTCATTCAAACTTCAGCAGGCTTAAACAGTCCAGTTTGTTATGGAGAACATCCACAGTGCGTCCTGGTGAGAGAAATTAAAATTATTACAACCAACCTGCACACAAAACTTTGAAGTCATACCTTGGAGAGCAGAAGGCGGAGCTGTGTCCTCAGCTGGTACGGAAGAGACGGAGGAGCAGATCCTCTTCTTGGGACGACCACAGCAGGGCAGGCATGAGATGAGAATTGGTTGAAATTAAATTTTTTGACCTTCTTGTCGGCTCGAGACACGCGCTGCTTGGCTACCAGCTCCTCGATGTTTCGAGTAGATTCTCCACTGACAGCTGCGACACAGGAGATGAAAGTGAGAGCATGAAATCATGAACCTTGATCGGGTGTTTGAAGGCAACAAAAATCAGAAATGAGGACCTCTGCCTCAGACTCTAATAGCCTTTTGTTTAAACGTTAAAACAGTATTGATATATACATAAACGTGAAACAAAAAAAAAAGACTACCTTTTAGATATAGGGTATTATCTGCCCTGAAGTTAAGAGACACCACATCTGGCATTGACCTCGCCATATCCACCACATTTCTGAAACCCAGGAGTTTCAATGGCATTGGATGCCCCAACATGGTAAAGTAGTCTCGCTTGAGCAGATCAGGCTCCAAGCCCATCTTGGATGAAATGAGCAACGAGCGAACATCCTTCTTTAGCTTTGTCAAAACGTCTTCCTGGTTCATCTTGCCTACTTTGTCTGGAAACACAGCAAGAAGGGCAGGCAAGAGGACAATTAGAACAACGGCAACACATTACATCCTGAACTCAGACAGCGAGGGGAGGGAACGTATGCATTATTAGGGTATAACTTATAGGATTGTGATCTAGCAGGTTAGAAGAGTTTGAAAATTCTGGATTTAGACTCAACATACCTCGCTAACCCTTACTCTTGTGTCTAGTACAGTCATCCGGTGGGTATGAACATTATGGCAGTCTCCTCAAGTCAACGTTAATGATGTTGCACATTAAAAATAACAGAAGCTTTCAAAAATATATAAAGCACTACAATGTGAATCCAATGACAACAATATGGATGCTAAATGGGAATTGGAAGCAAACGTAATAATAACGGACGATAATTGGGAGGAAACGTTCCGATCTGGACAAAAATTAACTAACATGGAGGGAGTCTGATTGGAAAGTGAAGACGCGTTACTTTAATCTGTCATCGCAAAACACCGTAAAACATCAGATTTGTGCTGGAGGAACTGTGACATGGTGGGTGACTTCACTCATGTATTGGATCATAGACTTCTGGAGGTGTGTGAAAACAGAAACAAACAGAATTCTGGGTACTGATCTACATCTTGACCCAACCCTGTATACACTTTTTATCTGAAGATCAGATAGACAGTGATAGCAGCTACCTATTGAGAGTCCTGTTCTTGATAGCAAAGAAAATGATCACAATCAATTAGTTGAAGCCACACACACACCCAACATAATGCGATGGACAGACAGTAAAAAAGGTTTTTATTATAGAAAAAACTACAGCAAGACTACAACTGAAACATTTGAGAGAAGATGGAAACCGATAATACAAGCGATACCAGGGCTCTAAATACCTCTTTTTTTCTATTTAAAAAAAAAAGGAGGTATGAAATGAAATGAAATGAAATGAAAAATATTTTATTTATCCCAGAAGGGAAATTCAATCTTGTAAAAGCTTACTTTTTTTTATATATTACTTATATTTTATTATATGTACTTATGACTGAAGGTAACATGATATGGACTGAGTGGGCTGTAAAACTGGGATTTTTGTTCATCTTCATCTGTTTTAACTATGTGGAATAAATAAAACGGTTTAAAAAACAATAATAATAAAATAACGGAAGTTGATCCAACGTCCCTGAAAGCACCACGACGCCTTAAACGTACCAGTGTCTCAACAGAAAAAAAATTATGACAGTAGGTGATGGCAATATAATCCATCTTCGTTGCCTGAAAAGTGCATGCTAACTACCACAAGTAATGTCATTGTCCAATACTGTATACTTTCTTGGAGATAAATAACAGGCTACGCTGCTAACAGTAATAAGGACTGTGGTTAGCTGCTAGCGCTCCGACGCGTCATCACTGGCGGCACAGACCGTTAGCAACAGTTAGCCTCCACCGTCTACAACCAGAGAGAGACTTAGCTTCAGCTCGGCTCTTGTAATTTGGAGTACGTTAAAATCAACGCTATCCCTAACGTAACTGCCGTGTGTCGTCGTGAAATGGTTGCAAAAAAAAAAAAAAACATGGTGTTAAGTTACCTGAAGTCTTCAGTACGTTGTCCGCATCGTCCCACAGATGGACATCTAGATCTTTCCTTAGCTTTAGCTCCGCTCTCTCTCTCCGCACCTGTCGCTGAAGCAAACCACCGGACACGTTAACGGCGTTAACCGCCAACAGCTCCGTACGCTGTTGTTTTGTTTTCACCAACGTGTGTTCGCTGAAACTTCTAGTCAGAAATGGTTCACGTGAATTAAAAGAACACGGTTTCAGTTGGCTGCTAAATTAAACTGACGTCGTTAAACAGCTCGTTCGTTGCAGGAGCGAAGTTAAGCTGCTCTGAAAAAAAATAAAAATAACCAACACCTCGTTGAAACCTTTTGTATGAAGTGGCACATTCTTCATGATCAGTACAGTAAAATTATTTGTAATATCTTATGTAAAACTAAAATATAGATATAAATAAGTCACCACACAGCCGCTGTGAAGTGCTGGCTCAAGTTCGGGATGAGGGGAACAATAAATTAAGCGCACCTTCAACGTTGCGTCGTTTACCTTTCGTGGTACAGGTATGTTCGTTTGCTAACGACAGCGTGGCTCACATGGGCGGGGTGAATCACAACAGCAAGAGATGTAGAGATGATACATTGTGCAGGTTGCGAAGGGTGTCAGCTTTACTTGCACATTTTGTCCTCCTGGGCTATGAATAAAGCTACTGTATTTATTGAATGTGGTCTTTGTCTTCACTTGGCAGACATGTAGAAGAGGTGCCTACAACCTTGGTGAACATTCATGTTTGTGTGTGTCTCTTTCTGACTTTTTGTACATGCAAGTCAAACAAGATTGATTGAATGCAGTTAAATATGGGTGACACAGTGAGCATGTTTGATTAAGGACACCGTAGGGAGGCTGCTGTATGTCTTCTTCTGTCAAAACAGAGAAAACAAACTCCCTCAGCCCCTCAAGGCCTGAGTCGGCACATTCCCGGTGAAGACAGACTGACTCCCTGAGCTGCATTGACACCATTAGTCCCAACAGCAAACCTTCAATTCTGGATTACGCACATCTATCAATGGTATTCACTTTCTTTACTCAGAAAGAAATGAAACACAAACAAATCGAACCAAATCTTAAAAGCTGAACCAATATCTTCATCCAGAAATGCTTTCGTTTATGTTTCAACAGGCCCTTGTGATTCTGTGGAAAAGAGGGACAGATGTGATATTTTTGTTGCACTGTTTAAGAAAGCCTACCGTTATTAATATGCCATGATATTTTTTATCATACTATCGTGACATTTTATTTTATTCTAGTTATTTTAAGGCACTGCTTTGACAACAGATATTAAATGTCAAGCTCACCAAAGGTCACTGACATAAAAGTATTTGAAAAAAACACAGAGGCCGGTAGGTAACACTCCCACTGCTCTCCTACTCCCACATTCAAACGTCAGTATCCAGTCAGAGGAAGCAACACCCAGCGGTAAATATCCAAAAATTTGTTCTTCCTCTCTCCTTTCTCCCAAACAGAACCCCCTCCAGCAACCCATCTAGTGAAAACATCCCAACAGCCATCTCTTCTATGCAGAGCCTCCAGCCAGCATGGAGAAGTCCTCAAATGTCCAACCCAATCACTCACCAAGATCCAGAGCGGTGCCGAGGAAGGAGAGGGACAGGGGAGCCTTAGTGCCTCCGAGAGGTCAACGGCAAAGGGCGGCCAAGGCACGACGGCTCCCTGAAGCACCAGCGGAGAGGAAAGAGAGGCTGCAGAAGGAGAAGCCGGAGACAAATGAAGTGCAGGAGACAGAAGTGAAGCTGAAACCTGCTGTGGTGGACATAGACAGTGTGAGAGAGGACGAGGTCAAGGAGGAGAACCTGGGGCTCCTGGAGGCAGCGGAACAGGAGGACGGTGAGTTGAAGACTGAGGAGGAACCTGGTGGTGTTGGTTAGGAAAGCTTTGTTGTGTTGATATTTCTATGTTGTGTTATTGCAGTTTTTGGAACTTGTGATCTGTGATTTAAAATTTTAAAACCTTTAGCTTATACTCCATTTTGAGACCTTTGTCCTGTGTTTGGTTTGACGTAAAAAGAGTTTTTCCAGTTAACTACTGTGGGTTTCTGCAGGTCTAAAGCGCAAGAACCTGGGTGTGTTTGAGTGGCTGCTGATGGTCTCTGTCTTGGTTCTGGTTCTCCTCTTCCTGCCTCTGTCCATCTGGTTTTGTGTCAAAGTACGAACTACAATAATCTTCTTCACAAAAATGAGCAAAACGTCGTCAGTAGAATTAGGTAAAGGACTAGATAGAGGAAAAAACTTCACCTGCAGGTTGTGATGGAGAAGTAATTATATTGAATTTGAGGGATGGATGAAGTTCATGTTTAGTTCAGTTGTGATGGTCCAGAAGGCCTAATAACATTTTAATAAGTGTAACTGGGAATATTTATCTTCTTTTAATTGTCAAAATGCTGTTTCTGCCCTAACAAAGTAAAATATTTAGATGAATATGAGGTTTTTCAGCATGTAAATGAGCTGTTTTCTTGCCCTTGTTTCATGTCTAGTGTTGGGGTCGTTTTTTATTTTCTTTTTTTTAAAGTCATGTATATACACATTTATTGTTAATTTACATTAAAGCAGCACCATACTTTACTTACCTACCCCCCTGTGGAAAGTAACTCATCACACTAATCATTACATTACTTTTGCATTCTTTTGTGCTCTTTAATAATGCAAAGCCAGCGGCAAAGTAGCTATGATGTGATTACAAAACTTAGTTGCAAACAAATGTGAGGTAAATACAGCACTGTACTTTGTAAAGCGCTACCCCAACACAGCTCATTTCTAACAGAAATGTGATAAATACAAAGTCGACACAGCAAAAATGTGCCGATGATCTGATACATTCTGACTCCACTGTGTGTGATATTAGACCAAGACGTTTGATAGAAGTTGTTTTACATGTCAGTCTGACACTCTACTCATCAGTGGCTTCTGTTCATACACACCGTCTGACTGAAGGCTGTCATTTTGGTTTACAGGTAGTGAGGGAGCACGAGAGAGCTGTGATCTTCAGACTGGGTCACCTACTGCGTGGAAAACCCCGGGGACCCGGTCAGCTCAGATTACTGTTGATTTTTTTTATGCTCATTGATTAAAAAACAGTAATACAGTTCATTTCAAACCTTGGGAGTATGTTAACATCTGCAAAAGGTGTGCAGTAGTGGTGCTGCAGTGGTTGAGGCCTGTTAGGTGCTCTTTTTTCCTTAATTTAATTATTATTACTAACACTGTTGCCACACAGCTAGAAGGCCCTGGAGCCTTTTTGTTTGGAGTTGGCATGTTCTCCCTGTGCAGCGTGGGTTCCTCCCACATCCAAAAACACGCTGAGGTTAATCAGTGATCCTAAACTGTCCGTAGGTGTGAATGTGAGTGTGCTGTATTTCTCTGTGATGGACTGGTGACCTGTCCAGGATGAACCCTGCCTGGGCTCCAGCCCCTCCGCAACCCTACAGAGGATAAAGTGGTGTATAGATAATGGATTTTTATTGTTGTTGTTAGAATATTCATAACACAAATGATGGGAAACTATTTCCGAGGACGAATCATCGTCTGAACTAGACTGTCCAGTTACAGGTTAGTTAGTCTCCATGAGTAACGGTATGACAGACTGTAAACAGAATTTATTACTATGTATAAATGAACAAAACTAATGTGCAGATGGGTGACAAATTAAAAGACAAATCAACTTAAAGTTTCTTAATAAGGTATTGGGCCACTGAACAACCAGATTGCCTCACTGTGGGGGTCAAAGGTTAAGGTTCTGTGCAGAACGTTGTTAACGAATCACAGTCATTACCAGCAATCAGCTGGAAGGAGAGGAAGCATTGTAGCACATCATAGCAGCTCATAGACACTAATGAAGTGAAGATTCTTAAGAGAAGGCTCACTAGGGTTTTATCTAATATCCTTCTGCCTTCTCCTCCTCTCTCCAGGCCTCATTTTCTACCTCCCGCTCCTTGATGTGTGTCACAAGGTCGACATTCGACTGAAAATGCTAAAGGTTCCCCCTCACATGGTACAAAGTACAGACACACACACATTAGAGCTGTCACAGTAAAAAAGATGTCGGCCGACAGTTCTTCATATGTTTGTATGCAGGTGGTGACAAAGGACCTGGTGAGGCCAGAGCTGAGTGCAGTGTGTTATTACCAAATAGAGAACCTGGCTCTGTGCAGTGCAGCTCTGTCCAGTCTGATCACGGTTCTGCAGAACGTGGTCCAGGCAGCAGTCAGAGACGTTGTGGCCCAGCACACATTCAGCCACATCCTGCTGCACCGGCGGAGGATCGGGGAGCAGATCCAGGCAGCTGCTGACTCTGTTGTTTGTCGCTGGGGCATCAGGGTGGAGAGAGCAGACATGTAAGACTGGAGATACAAAGTTAACTCGTTATTTTGTGATTGTTAATTCGTCTTTTTTGTGTTTTCCTTCCTCCACTTCATCTATTTAGGTTCATGAATGATTACATTTTCCTGGAAGTCAAGACCAAAAAGCTCTTACACCATGTTACATCTTGGAATAGCAAACATCCCGGTTTACTTTTAGTTGCTGTTTATGGAGAGAAAGATGTTGATGTTCCTTTCATGCCACATCTCTGTGTGGTAGGCTGGTTCAGGAAGAGGTTCTGAGTGCAAAACCTGATTTTAAGAGCGAACACTTTGAGTGACTAAATAAAATTACGATTATTTTGATGGAAACCCATAAACCTGAAAGAAACAGAGGCTCATTGGAACAGAACAGCACAAGAATGAGAATGATTTTTCTCTGCACACACTGATTTTTCCTGGTAAACAGCTAAAAGCAATATAGAGATTTGTAGTGCGCTGTGATGTCCCTGCTGACCAGGCTGGGCGGTGCTTGTGTTTGATTTTCTGTCAGAGATGAGCTCAGTTTTCCTGTGGAGTTACAGCAGAGTCTAGCTGCTGAGGCCGAGGCCAAGAGGCAGCAGCCGGTCAGAGTGAGTAACCATATGGGTTTTTATAATTTAACAATCCTTGTTTAATATTTTAACGCTTGTTTCTGCATTTTAGATGCTTCGGTCAAATATAGCATTCAACTAAAGATACAACCAATATTTGGAGACGTGTTATTAGACACATTATTAGTAAAACATGGTTTAGTTTTCAGGTTGGGTTCAGCCTATTAGGATCATTTCTTAATTTTCAGCTGTGTTTGTATTTTAAAAAAAACAAAAAAAAAAAAAACATGTTTCAGCTCAGCAGGTCCTTCTTCTCTCCAGGTGAAAGCAGCAGAAAGTGAGCTCGCTGCCTGGGATGGATTTCGGGCCTCCCTCCGTCTCCTCCATCCTGCTTTGGTCCTTCCTCTCCCTCCAGATCTCCTAAACCTGAACTCTGACCTTGCATCCCTCCCGCCACCTCCCCCGCCTGCCGTGGAAGGAGAGGCAGAGGAGGAGCCAGAGACGGACTCGCCAATGATGTGATCAGACTGTTAACAGATGAAGTGTAAATTATCAGTAATATTTAAAATATGCAAGGTGACTGTGAGCTACTCGTTCTTATCTTCTTGTAGTTTTAATCCTCTGTCAAAGAACACAAAAACTGAAGCTGAATAATTTCACATGGTTTATAGCAATGAGCTTTAGCATTTAGGGACTTGAGCCTCTACTGTATGTAAACAGGTCAAATAATCACACTATAAAGTGATAGATGTGGTGCAAAATGACATTGTTCACCTTGAGCATTTAGCGCAACAAAAGGTGTCAAAATTCATTTCAGAAAAGTCTTCATGAAATATCGACACAAACTTTAATTTTCGAATAGGGCACGAACAACTTTTAACTGCATTCAGTCAGAAAACGTAGCATGAGCTTAAACAAAGCCACAGCAAGCCATTAAATAAATAACACCACAAAGTGATATTAAAGGTTGTACAGAAGTTGTGCATTCTGAATAAGAAAAGCCAAACCCAAACTCTCAAACATACAAACAGAGTCATAATATGCTCTGACTGCACGTCTCATCATCGTTTCCTGGTTTTCTTGGTGCCGCTTGTTGGTTTGCTTTCAGCTGTGGTTTTCCTTACAGGAGCTGGTGCTGTTACTGGTAATGGGGAAGGTGGTGGCTTCTTTTCCTCTGAAACACAAACAGAGAAGGACTTGTACCATAGTTAACAGTTAATACCATCAGTTGTATAGTCTGCGCCTTCATTACCTCTGGACTCCAGACTGGGCCGACCCTGCAGTTGTCTCTCCAGGTCTTTAATCTTCTCCAGCGCTGCCTGCAGGTCGTCCTCAGCTTTCAGCGCTCTCTCCTCAGCGATCTTCACTCGCACCTCAGAATCACTGCGGGACAATGGACAAGAAATCTAACTTGGATGTCCTTTGCAATCGCACAAGTCAGTAGCCGTCTGGCTTTATTTCTGAGCAGCCACAAAAACGTGTCTAAAGTGTAGACAACCAAAGAAGTGTGTACATTTATTTCCTTGCTACCTCTGATATGATTTTGCCTGATAAATTAAGTTTGCAAGGTGCAAAAATATATTTTCATCTAATTATGAGTGTGCTAATTATTCAGATGGGGTTTCAATGGCTGTTCATGCTAGCTTCCCAATTCTTATTGTAATAAAAAGTCAAAAACATCACTTCCCATGTGGCACAGAAGAGTTTATAGTCAATGATTGTTTCAAACAGTGTTTGGAAAATCTTACAAAATCTAGATATGCATCAATATCCTTGCTGTTTTGAAGTAGTCATGGAAAAAATATTGATAAGGAAAGGATCAAGAAAAAAAAAATCACACTAAAAGATGATGTGAGTCATACTGTACATATATTTACAGTGTTGGTAACGTTCCAGAAATATAATTGTTCCATGTAACGATGAAAAAGTACACTTACTGCAGTTCACGCTGCAGTAATCCTGCTGTGGTCAGATCACTGAGAGCTTTCTGGGTTTCTTCTGTCACTGGAGACACAACCAGCTCATCAGTCTGACAGACAGACAGACAGGTGGTCAGAGGGATGGACAGACAGACAGACAGGCAGACAGGTGGTCAGAGGGACAGACAGACAGACGGTCAGAGGGATGGACAGACAGACAGACAGACGGGTGGTCAGAGGGACAGACAGACAGACGGTCAGAGGGATGGACAGACAGACAGACAGACGGGTGGTCAGAGGGACAGACAGACAGACGGTCAGAGGGACACACAGACAGACAGACGGTCAGAGGGACAGACAGGCGGTCAGAGGGACACACAGACAGACAGACGGTCAGAGGGACAGACAGGTGGTCAGAGGGACACACAGACAGACAGACAGACAGACAGGCTGATCAGTTCCATAGACAGTGAAACACACATTAATAGTGATCAAGGGTATGATGATGGGTATGAAGTCCAACCCCGTTCAGATGGACACTGGTCTCTCCCAGCTTCTTTTGCGTGACAATTCCATCATAGTCGATCAGCCTCACCACAGGGCTGTCACAAACCGTTAGCTCCCCCTGCAGGACAAGAACAAAAACACTGTTTGTTTCCAGTCAGTCTGGTGAATACAAAGTGTGAAGCAAGCCGTGCTTCTTTCATAAAACCCAAATTTAAAATTCCCTGTTTTCCACAAGAGTATATTTAATTCCTTAAAATGGAAATTGAATGAAATTCTGTCCAAACTGCACAATATCCCAAAGATTTCCGGACCTGAAGACTGCAGGTGTAACATATGTTAATTTATTTTTTAATCACACAAAGTTCAATAATCTTTGCAAAGACCCATAAATGTACACTTTACAAACCTCTTGTTGTTGTGTTTCATTTCCTTCAGCAGTGCTCTGTCAAGAAGTAAGAGTACAGTCATACCGAGCAGTGCTGGTCAGAAATATAAAGGAGCAAAGTTTAATACATCTTTATATTCAAGCCTTTGCTTAATAGTGTCTCAGCTTCCGTTATGCTTCCCAAAGCACAAATCTAATAAGCAGCTTGAACATTTATCCCTTAGTTAAAGGACGTGTCATCTTGCTACAGGAAAAACCTGCTGCTTTTCATCATAACTAACACTCTGGTTTCTTTCTACCTCTCGAACCCTAAAAATTCACTGTGATGTTTTACCATTTTAATGTCTGGACACCGTCATGCATTTATAGAACGTCCAAGGAAAACAGTGTGTTGTTGATCTTTTTTTAAACAGTGTTTGTTAATGTGACTAACCTCTTTTAGTTCTGCCTCACTCTCATCTTTGATGTCTTTGACTTCACAGTCTGTTGGAGGCTCTGCTGAAGCCTCTTCATTTACCTGTAAACACACACACACACACACACACACACACACACACACACACACACACACACACACACACACACACACACACAAATAGCCAGCAATACAATCAGAAAAACACTAAATTATACTTTGGCATTACTCTCAATCCTCTCACCTCTTATATTTTCCAGATCTCAAATCTGAACCCTCCCTTCTGATGTCAGCTGTATTTCACTGTCATATCAGTTTCACTGTCTGCTACCTGACACCAGACTCACAAGTCAAGGTGAAATTTCTCCAATAATAAAAAGAAAAAAGATATTTGCATCCATGCACACACTCATCTGTAGTCATAATTCAATCAGTAATTAATACAACAAATTGTTCTGGGTTGTAACTGAGTTGAATCCTCACCAGAGTCTCCATGCTTTCTGCTGGAGAGACCAGGACGTTACCGTTGGACGTCAGTACTGATTGCTTGACAGGCAGCTCCACAGGACCACCATGAACTCCTGAGAGCAGCATCATACAGGTCTCCACCCAATCAACACACTCCCTCTGAGGAGAGCATTACAGGTTTGTAATGGAGAAAACATACAGAAACATTTTCACAACACAACAAAATCAACTTCAGATCACTCTTTACCTGCAGATTTTTGCACTCATTCATCACGTTTTCCTCGTCAGCTTCATGTGGGTTCAGGAGAACCCGCTCCTCCAGAATCAGGGTGCATGAGCTGGAGTCAAAAATGGACGTAGAAATCTTTAGCTGAAGTTCAGGAGTAGAACTACACCTCATACAGTCCTCCTTCAGTTATATGTCTATGAATGCCTGCCTGCCCTGCACATCCATTGTCATCTAAAAGAAAATGACCTACCTGAGCTGCTGTATTACGATGTGTTGTTGGTATGTGTAGCGTAAAGACATGTTCAGGCTGCACACCACCTGCCAGGTGCTGCAGTAAACAGCATCTGCCTAACTGTTAATTTGAACGGCTTCTGGTACCTGGTGATGTAGCTGGAAAAATAGTCCAGTTTCCTAGTCAGCATCTTTGCATCCTCATCCAGAGTCTGCAGTGAGATCTTTGCGATGTAGTGGGGTTCTTGTTCTTGGTTCTGCTCTTCGCTATGGTCGGGCACCATGAGGATCAACAGATCCAACATCCAGCGAGTCTGAGCCATGTGAACAGAGCTGACCTGGTAGGAAAGACAACATTAAAACTCAAGACAGCCCTCTGATACTTTACAGAAAATCCTTTGAAAAGCAAGTCACTATAAAAAATGATCAGATCAACCATCTCCTCTCCCTCAGCAGCTACGGTGGACTCTGTTCGTGGCCCTACAGACAACAGCATAAGACGTCATGCAGAGCAGGTACAGAGAGAACTTACTGTGTGAGATCTGAGCACCACACTCATGGAGCTGACATGTTTGGTCCAAAACAACTGATTTACGGTGTGCTTAAGTGATGCTTTTGTGCGACATTTTCAGAATCTGCAAACCTCCTCTGACAGTATTACTGAGCGTGAGCAGTACTCACTTCTTCACGGAGCGTTTGGTTCTCACCCTCAGTGAAGTTGGACAGGCTGGTTATGAACTCCTGCACTTTGTCTAACATGTGTTCTGTCTCAGTGCTGTTGGAACAAACCCACACAACAGAGCATTTTAGACTAATGACAAAGAACTACAGGGATATATTTAAATTTCAGTAAGCAAACACTTGTGGCCTTAGTTTTTTCTATAAGTCTGATAGGGTTTTTTTTAATGTGCAAATTAAAAAACTACTCGCTTAGAGGCTTGAAATGTCTTAGAAACTATCATTTTTCTCAAAAGCCTTACTTAAGTACATGGTGAATACAAGTAAAGAGCAAATTAAGGTGAACTTTGCAGAAATTAGCAATAATTATACACATACATTGATCACAAACACAGAACACTGATTGTATATGGAACTTTGGAATGCAAAAACATGTGAACAAAATAATGAGAAACCTTAGTTTATAAATTAAGACGAGTAATATCATGAAAAACATACTATATGTCAGGCTTGTTCTGGTCTTTTTCACTCTCTGTTTGCGTGATGGAGATGCACTGTAAAGCTTCATCAGCCAGACTCTGCCAATCACGCAATGCTTTCTCCAGCTTCAGCCAATCAGAGACAGACATCATTTCTGGCTGTCCATTCACTGCGCCAATTTTGGAAACCCACGACTCTATCAACCCGAGCAGTGACGTGATCCGTCTGTGGATCCCTGAAATGACATGGCTGCAATTAGTTTCAGCACTTGAGTCCATCCGTATGTTACAGATATCTATGCTATGCTTATCTATCACACTGAGTCCCATTAAAATACACAAAAAAGAGACACATACATGAAGAACACTGTTTGTGTGTGTGAGAGTATAAGTCTAGGGTCTGTCGACTCTCACCGTTCTCTCCACTGACTTGTGTTTCCAGCTCTTTGAGGAGCTCAGATAGAACCCCGTCCAGTTCTCTGAGGGCCTGCTGGCCTCCGGGGGGTTCACTATGAGGAGAAGTGTGTCTTCTGAACAGGTGAAGGCTCATTTTCAGCCATTTTTCCTGGCGACTGCAAATTTCGCCCAGTGTCTGCTGGCAGCAAAGCTGCTTCTCACCTTGGTAGTGCTCACACTGGAGCGCCAACATCTGCAAGAAACAGAATGCAAAATAACTTTGCTATTTACTGGACGTGCTGTTTGGCCCTAAAGTTTATCATACCCACAATGGTTTTGGAATATTTACAGTAAATGAAGACTGCCAAAATGGCCACAACGCTGTCCCTGAGTCAGAAAAACTCCAGCTTAACCCACTACAGAGAATGTTAGAGCATCAAGTGTTCACTGCTCAACTACGACCTATGCAGATAACTTTTCATTGTAAATTAATTTCCAGCTTGAAGAGAGATTTTCAGACAGATGACAGAGGTGAGACACTGCAGACAGATGACAGCGTGGCCTACAGTAGGTGACATGGATCAGATTTGACAAGTGATGATCATTATGAGAGACGAGGCAGAAGAGACAGACACAAGTGATGAGGTGATGTGATGAGATCAAAAACATGATAGAGGTAAGACAGATGAAATACATGATGACGATGAGACCATTGTAAGAGTTCAGAAAGATGTCAGAAATAAGACACTTTAGATAGATAATAAAGGTACGATACATACAACACACAAACAGAACAAATAAATGTCTCACATTCGACCACAGCTTCAAATCAGCATGCAGCTCCTCCACTGACGTTTTATCATATTTTGCATCAGCAGACCTTAAAAAAAGACAAGGGTTTATATTAATAGATAATCACAAAATGTGAAATATTTCCCATTGTTATTCCAGCTTTTCTTACTTATTTTTTGTGGTGCAGAAGGAAAGCCACTTGGCGATGCCTTGCTGAGTGCTACTGATGGTTGCACACTGAGCATGCTCAGTCTGCTTCAGCTGCGACATGAGAGCAGTCAGCTGCTCTTTCCAGCGGTCATTAAGCTCCATAATGTTCTTAAGGTCTTCTGTATCCTAAAGCAGGAGGGTCACTGTCATAGTCAGATTCTAACTGAATCATCATTTGCAAAGCAATCTGTATCTGTGGCATTAAGTATTAAGAAAAATGTTAAGAAATAGGAAGTGAATATTTACCGTTGACGTGAGGAAAAGAATGCAGTGTTCTGCTGTCTTGAACCAGCTTTGCTCGATGGTATGCAGCCGACTGACCAGCTGCAGCTTCTTCACACTGATCACCTAACAGTCATAAAAACACAACAAACACTTCTGGATCAATCATTTTATTTTTACTGAGCATCTTTGAGCAGAATTTTGATCCTCAGAATCTAAAAATTATTGTCGTAGAAATTTAATGTTGAAACAGTAAATCCACCATGAGCAGCTCTGAGCACACTATAAAATCATATTTACTGATAAACATAGTGGAAACAGCAAAATCTTTGTCCTGCTATCTGCCTTATCACTATACTTTGTTGACTGTGGCCTCCATTGGTGCATATTGACCAATTTCTCATCCTCATTTCTGATCCATCACCAAAGTCAGATCACATTATTTCTTCAGCATAACAATAATACACCTTCACATAAAACAGCACACGAGAAATGAGTCAAACTGAATGAAAAAAATGACGCCATGGCCTCACATACCTTGAGGGCAAGGCAGAAGGTGAGCTGGCTCCAGCAGTCTCTGTCCTCTGTCATCTGGAGCAGCTGAGCCTCAAGGCGAGCCCTCTGCAGCTCATACAGCTCATGATAACCCTGGACCACACTAGGAGGAGCACATAGATCATTCGGGAGGTCACATATTGTGCTTTTGCACTGCAATCCTACTAAACTGCTGCTGCACTTATTCTTCATCCTAGAAGATGGATGTTGTGAGAGATCTCTTTACTTAGCCCCTCATAACACATATTTTCTGGCAGTAATAAATAAGGACAAAAACGACCGTGTACAGCAGGCATGCACTGATGGTAGAACCAGACATCAATCTGTTGTCTGTGTAATCGTCCCGACAGTAAAACACTTCTCTGTAGTTTTGTGTAATTTATTTGCTGAAGGTGCAAATAAGCTTGAAATAAATCTGTTACATTGAACAGATAAATAAGGTTCTTGATTTGGCTTAATTTTGCATCAACTTGATGAATTTGTGACAGAGACTGAATGAACTGAAGGCCACGTCGGTGCTTTGACAGACTTACTCTGAGTTGGTGTGAGTCTGCTTGAGTGCCTCAGCCAGCTGCCGGTGAGCGAGCTCCGCCTGATGGGAAACAAAGGCATCGTGGTTCCTGATTTTGGACAGTTCCCTGTGAAGACAACACAGAATGAGCACAGACACGTCTTTCATATTCACACATTTGTATTGACTGATATTATTTAA